>NC_142516.1:138730000-139002500 GCF_057876585.1 Rhinolophus sinicus
ACATAATTTCTGGTACTGAAGCTATTCATATAACAAACTAGAGAGGAGGGAAAGGATGTATTTATTGCCTGTCCTGACATAAAATATCCTTTGTATAAAAATATACAGATTAACCCTGCACATCTGTGTCTTGCATATTTGTCCATTCACTTCTGTATATTTTTTATATATTTTGCACAAGTTATAAAGCCAGGAGAAAATACAGGATTCTATTAAAAATGTACTGAGTAAAAAAAAACTCCATAAACTGTGTCTATTTTCCTGAAAAGCTGTATTGTACCAGAGAGCATAATGTTATTTAATATACAACTGAAATCAAATATTTTCAAAAATCTACCATTTCTTTGCCCATTACCAATCAGTGCCTTCATGCAAGGTGCTAGGTTTCCACCATAATGCACAACGCCATGATACAAGGTAGAATGTTCCACCCAACATCAGTATTAACATAGCAGGGTAATGGGGGTAGAAAAAAAGGAAGAGGAGCAGGCAACAAGCCCCAAAAGGATACGTTCACACTTTAGATTGGCCCCACATTCCAGGGCACACAAACAGCCAACCTTCCTGTATTGCAAGGTCTTGGGATAATTATATTTCTGGGTCTCTCCTTAAGCACATCATGGCACTAACCAGCCTGCTTGCCTACCAATCTCTTCCTTAGTCACTATCATGCTCAGACTGGACAGAAGCATCATCTTAATTTCACAGGTAACAAAATGCAAATCCACATGACTTGCTTTGATGTGTCCATGGGGAAAGGTTAGGCTGGAATTCTAACCTTTGGTCCTCTAAAATCAGAAACAGTTTCAGTTTGGACAAGCATGTCCACTGATATTGATGATTCAACTTAAATCAAGGGAAACATTTTGAACAGTGCCATGTACCACACACTGGGAATGGAGAACAGAGCTAGGAACAGAAGGAGATCCACAGATGTTTCAAACATGATCCTTGTCCTCCAGAAGTTAATGGTATACTTGGAGAGATGAAACATAAACGAATAGAAAACAAAATTCAAAGAATATCACAGTACTGCTATTGTAAAAATATTGTAGGATTCAATAATCTTAGCTGTCAAATTAGCTTTACAGTCAATAACTCTTATGAATCAGGTAGAAAAAGCTCACTTTTAGATGGGGTAACCAAGAAACGAGTTACAGAGTAAGTGAGATTTTAATAGGACTTGGCACATAAGGATAACCACCACCGTCTTAGGTATTCCTGAGCATACAAAAATCCATGCAATTACTCTTCAAAGAAAATTGAATTTGATGGAAAATTATAGTATAAATCTGGCATTCAGGCTGGTATATGACAAGCTACCGTTTGGAAAACTCTAGTTTCTAAGGAGCAATAATTCACTTTTAAATAGCAATCTATAAAAGACAGCACCTTTAATATATAAACCTCTAGAGTTATGTCTGACATTACACAAAGGACATACATATTGCATAACCATTTTCAAACAGTAATAAAAAAATTCAAATGAAGAATTTATATATGTCTCTGAAGCAGCCACCAAATCTGCTTAGGGAAACAATGCACTTTGACAAAGTTACCGAAAATACTAATTTACTAATAGTCAACCAAAATTCAGTTACAATTTTAATAACAAGCCTAAAACAAAGGGAATATCCAAAAGGCTGGTGTCTGGCAAAATATCAAGGGCAAAAAGGGGAGAATGAGCCATGAACCCAAAGTTACACTTCACCTACTGGTTTATACTAAATAAAACATAGGCATCATGATAAAAAACAAAGAGCTCACAAATATTACAACTTAATGAGTGACTGGAAAAAAGGGCAGCCCTCACAGTTTATGGGATTGTCCTTTTCTGATTGGTTACTAGCAAGAACTGGAAGAGAACAGGAATATATAAATAGCCTAATCTTCCTGGGTCAAAATAATTTCCACTACATTATTATGAGTGGTGTCTTAATCAAGGAGTGAACTCCCTTCTCCCGGCCTCTTCCTTCAGGTTGCATCGAGAAGGCAGCTCAATTACCAGATAGCATCTGAAATGGCAATCCCAAAAGATGTTCATGTGTTTGCTCATAAAACTCTTCCTCGCACCAGAAATAGCACCTAGCACATAGTAGGCACTAAGCAAATATCTTTGGAAGAATTGAATGAATGAATGATCCAAAAGATAAATGACAATGTAGATTGATGGGAGTGGGGCTTTATTAATCCCCTTATAGATGTGTTTTTCCAAGACCAAAGCTAATTTCATGACTGTTAGTAAATTATTAATGGTATATCTTTGGGTTCTGAATTCTTTTTGAGTTTGGCTTTGATTAATAAGCTTTTATCCATTGGTCATAAAATTTTTATTCAGAGAGAAATCAGTGTGATTTAGATTGAAAATATGACAGGATCATTAAAAATGACACTGGCTTTCTGTGGAGTATCAGTGCCATCTTGAATCCTGTGTTTTAGACAACTTTGAAAATCCTAGTAAATGGCAAGTTAAGAGTCATACAGAAGTCATACCGACCATGAGAATTACTGGCCTAGAGAAGTGACCTCCAGGGGATGGGCTTTGCAGTTCTTACTTAGTTGTGAACTTTCTTTATGTTATTGCTGTTTTTAATTTGCCAGAACTAAGAGAGCAGAAAGGTTCCTAGTGCATTTGGCTGAGTATTTTTCAGATCCACACACCTGCTTTGGTCTAAGATGAAGGACATTACATGTAAACTCCTCGTTATGCTGAAAGCAGACGGGAAAAGGAAATTCAGCTTGCCATTTTGATTTAAAATAACTCTACATGTTGTTGTAAAATAACTAAAACCACTGAACAGTAGTCAGTGAGTGGATTGAAAATGTATTTCTTTTTTCTCTCTTTCTTTCTTCTTAATGCTGCTTCTTGTTAACAAATATCCATTGTTATTAATTTGGTTGCTACTTTTAAAAGCAAGCGTTTCTCTTTTAATTCTGCTGCCAGGCCCTAACCCTTAGTAATGGGAAGGATGGAGGGATAAAATAGTAATGGGGGTTTTGGGGTGACACACTTAATAGTTCAAAGGAAATAACTGAATACTTAGCCCACTGAAAGTAGTTTATCCCCCCAGGGCCTGCGGTGTTTAGCATTACTTAGTATGACCACATTCGAGCCAGAATGGACCACTCCACTGAGAAGCATGTTATTTGCAGTCTATTTAGGTAGGCTGCTATTTCTCGTAGGGAGAAATCCTTTTCGTTGAGAGAACCCTTTAACCAAAAAAGTGAGGTGAACGTAAATGCTGGCAATAATAAACTGTCATTGAAGGTGAAAAAGCATTCCTAGTTGGAAGAAAAAGAAAAAAAAAAAAAAAAAAAAAAGGAGGGATGGGGGACGCCCATCTAGCTTGCAGGTAAGCCAGGATTCTCTTTATCACTCCACCTTCCAACTGACTTCTTCCCTGCTCTGTAAAATATTTGACAACTCAAGAGTTCTACATCTTCTTACGTTATTATTTGATCTATCAAGAAAATGGAGAGAATATTAGTGATTTTTGGCTCTGGTATCTTCAAACAAAACAAAAATGCAGAGTCTCTAAATGTGAATTTGCATTGTGAAACAATCCCATTATGTTCTGAGATCCTGAAATGTTGCAAGTCCACTACCCACTGTTTTCATTAACAAAATATATATGCTGTTGAAACTTGGGATGTTAGTAGTGCAAGGTCTTCCATACCTAAAGGTAGGTGCCAGCTCCATCTTTTGAGGAAGGAGGGAAGGGAGAGGCAGTGTGCTGCGGTAATCTGATTACAAATTCTAACATTCAAAGGTGGCTTCCATGTAGCAGGAGAGCGGCATGCCACCTCCTTGATAAAAATGTAGCGAGCTGAATAGACGTGGCTTCACTCCTCAGCCTGAGTTCTGCTCCTCTTGGGCCCAAAGATTTTCTTCCCGAGGAAGTGTCTGCATACCTCCTTCCTTTTGTCTCAATCAGAGGGTTTAATAGCTAAAGTAACTGAAAAGGACTAACAACAGCAAGGCTCCGGTTTCCAGAGTAACCGTAAAAACAGACCCCAGTCTCCATGGCAAAGAGAAAAGCTATTTGCTGCAGCCTTTTCAGACCTTGAGCAGACACTGACAGTTTTCCTATAATCACCCCCGATTATTTGTAGCAACTAACTATCTTATAATGTTAACTATAGGAGGTCTTTGAAAATATGTGGGCTAAAAAAAATAAAAAAACAGGAATAAAAAAATGCACTGGGTTTTCCTCTGCTTTAGCTATGAATACATTATCACTTTAGAATTTATAGTCTGTTTTAATAATTCAAACCAAAGTGGGTAATGTTCATCTTCCAGCATTCTTTCTTTAATTCTCTTAAGGTATCTACATCTATCTAGAAATCTGCATATAGTCTAAGTATCTTGAATGCATGCATTGCTATCTAAGAGTAAAGTAAGAATAGCTATGTGATATTTATACGTTTTATTTCATCTACTATAGACCAACTGTCCTGTTTATCCAGTGCTTGGTAGCTGCTATTTCTTTCAGTCATTTGCAAGATAAACCCAAGTTATCTATATGTATATGCATGCACATGTATGTGCATGTGTTTGTGTGTACATGTATGTGTGCCTGTGTGTCCTTCATCCATGAGGCTACAGACCAGCAATTCCATTTACCTGCATTGCCACTGTGCGCCCTACATGTGGCTGTGGCTCATTCTGGCTTGGGTAAACCCCTTGGTTTGCCAATGGTTTGCTTCTTGTGCACAGAGGTACAGCCTGCCTGGTTGGCCTACCTGCATTTTTTTACTGTTCTTCACTTGAACGTGAAATGAACCTGAATTTCAGTCTCCATTATTTATTTAAAACCCAAAAATCTACCTGTAGGGCAAAGTTGATGATTAGGTCCTTTATATGTTCAATTATTAATATTATAGTGTTAATATGGTCCCAATGTTAAGTCTATGCAAGTTAACTTCCAGTTGAAAACAAAGTGCAATGTTACTAACCGTTGTTTCCTAGGTCTTCTCTGTCTCTCTGTCTGTCTGTCTCTCTCTCACACACGCACACACACAGAAACACACACAAGCATGCGGTTAACTATGGGTATATATTACATGGCATATTTTAAATTTTCTGTGTATTTCTAAAAAGATTACTATCAAAACATTACATCAATAGAAAAATAACTATTTTGTCTCCAATTTTCTGGGGAAATGGAAATATCTTCTCTTTAAGGGATATAGCTGAAAAAATATAACTAAAGTCCAAATAAAAATCATTTAATTTTCATTCCACATATAAGAGCTTCCATTGAAAGTTTTCAACTTGTCTTTGTTAAAGTTTGGAGAATAAAACTTGGGAAATAAATATGTCATGTCCCTTAGAAATTGCATAATTTTAAAATGGCACAATTAAAAACATAAAACAAACCTTGCCCAATAGTGTAGAAGTTTACATATTTAGATCTTTATCGGGGTCTGAATTTAATTTTCTCAATCATTTATTAAAAACAAATATACATACACTTTGCCTAAAAAATTCTGGGGGCATATATGCAAATCTCCCCTTAGTTGCTATTTTTCCTCTCTAGGAAGCATCTCAAATGACTAAGGCAGAAAATGTTCTCCACATAGCCGAAACTGGAGCATTTGTCTTAAGTGTCTGATTCATAAACAGAGTCCCTCAACCTCAAAACAAATCAGCTCAATAAGTAATAATGCACCTTGTTTTTCTGATTTTGTGTTTCTTCCCCAAGTCTATTTGAAAAAAAAAAAAAAAATCTATGTTCTTCAAAGGGAGGGACCACTCCCAGCAGCTGGTCCACTGGTTCAGTGGAGTGTTTACTTTTTAGGGAGGGCCTCTTGCCCGGCTGGCACACCTCCCAGGCCAGTCTCTGTTGGAAAGGGGTGGGCTAAGGACAGCTGGGACAGAAAGAATTAGGATACACGGTCCGTGCTGGAACTGGGGAGACAGCAGTAAACACTGTGGGACCTCCACCGGGATCACAAGGAACAACTCCCAAACCAAAAAGCGACTGCCTTGAATCCCAACTATGTCATATCTCCCCTCGGTCCCAAAGTCTCTATGTATCTATCAGGTTGATTTGTGCTGTATGCCTCACTCCTATTACATGCTGGGTCTTATAAATTGCTTAAAGATAAAAGCTTACCCTGCTGTATAAAGAAGTAAGATATAATATTGAATTTGCACGAAAATGAAGGTTTCCTGGTGCCCCTTATATATTTAAAATTGCTGTTTTCTTGCAATGAATATAATTCACTGTCTTTTCCAAAGTATAATCCCGTAAGGGTTTGACCAAACAGAAATGCTCTAATGATTGCAAATGGCTCAAATATTCTGTCCAGTGAGTTAAGTGATAAAAGTTTCTATGTTAAAAGAAATAATAAGTGGAATTTCACACATATTATAGTAATTGTGAAGCATCCAATTTACATAGAAATAATGTGAAAGAATCCTGACCATGGTTTTTTAAGTGAATCATTACATGCATTGCTGATACATTTAGAAGCTGCAATATGCCAGGTATGTTTCTTTTAGCATAATAAGTCCTGTAATGGAGCCTTTAAAAGCTTAAAATGTATAGTTAGATTAACCTTTCTGTTGTAAGGGTTTTTTTTCCACCCAGAAAAAAAAAAAAAAAGCAGAAGAGAAAAATAGGGAATCATTAAAAAGCCAATTAAAGCAACACCCCCTTTCTTTTCTCCATCCAATGGTTCCTTTGAGGCCCTTCTTCCACTTCTCATCATTTTATTCACTACTTTAGATTTTTGGTAAAATTTGGTTATTTTATTTTTTCCTCCTTGTTTAAGACCCAAGATTTCACTGAAATTTTCAGACAAAGAACAGTGGTGATTCTGAAAGGAGGTTCATCTCTTAGAAGTTAAGACAGATTTCTCTGTCTAGAAAGGAAGGTTTCTCGGACAAATTCTAGACTTAAAAAATGTATGACATCCAAAGCAAAACACTCTGGCTTTTCTCCTCTTTAAAAAAGATTATTAGCAATGTTCCTCTTGCTTTTTACTTTCCCAAATTAGCCTTTTATGGACCTAATATTTTATTCCAGCAAGAGGGCATGTTTGCTTTTCCTTACAAGTTTACATGATTTAGTTGATAAGTCAGTTATTAATACATGCATTATTATACATGTTATTAATAAAATGAACAAGCAAATCCTCCTCAGCCAATCTTTTTCATTCATTTGGAGGTTACTCAGAAGGAAAGGTGAGTGGGTAAGTGTTCGGCTATCCTTAAAAGTGATCTATGTGAAACCTTTTCATTAAATTTTTCTTTTCTATGATTCATGATGCTTTAAGTCCATTGTTGTTTCTATTGCATCTAGACCAGGGCTTCTCAACTTTGGCACTATTGATATTTTGGACCAGATAATTCTTTGTTTGGGCTGGGGGCAACTATCTTGTGTGTTGTAAAATGCTGACCTCTACCCACTAGATTACAGTAATGCCATCATCCCCAAACCCAATAGTGACAATAAAAAAATTATCTCAATAATGTCACATTTCCCCTTGGGGAAAACACCCTACTTGAATTGAGAATAGTTGAAAATCTCTGTTCTAGATCTTAAAGGCATGAAAAATAATAAAGCTCTTTACCCCTTTTCTTTCACCAGGGTCTAAATATGGTTAATTCAAGCCTATAGTTTAAACACTCAAAATTGCCTAGTTTCAGATAATTTCCTTTTCTTAAAAGAAGATGAATTTTTAGACACAGATAAAATAAAGAATAAAATAGAAATGGTTAGTAAATAAAATCCTGATTTTTCTGAAACCCTTTACTTCTGTTTAAACTTTAGCACTTGAGGATAAAAGGGAGTAAGTGGAGCATTTGTCTGTTTCCCCATTTTATGTCCTTGAGGTCTAGAAGAAATAGAAAAGGATGAATGGTGTACAAGAACTATTAGATGATCTGCCTACTTTGGCAGGCCAGATCTACAACAATTAAAATTAAAATTGGTACAAAGATCTTATAGGCACGTTATAATGTTTTTAAGAAGAGGTACAGTATAAAGAATATAAGCCCAACAATAGCATCTAAATTCATGCATTTTATTTTATGGATTACTAAGGGTTTGCTAACATATCATTTAATTTTCTTACTAAGTGTTTGCTAGCATATCATGGCATTTAATTTTCATAAAGCTGCCCATACTTTGAGATCGTTTGTTCAGATTCAAAGGTCATCTGGCCGTTCATTCATCATCCATCCATCCATCCACCCACCCACTCCTTCACCTACCCACCCACCCATCCATCCACCCATCATCTGTCCATCCACCCATCCATCTATCCATTTGTTCAACATTTATTAACCCTTTGCCATGTTCTCTTCACTCTGAGAAAACTGTTTGCCAGGATTTTTTTTGGGGAAAGAGTGATTCAGACAGGATTCCTACATGTAGCCCACATATTAATAAATAGAGAAATAACCTTGGCTAAACAAAATCACCTTACCAGTGTTTCTGTCTGCCTGCTAGGTATGGCCAATGAACTAATGAGCAAATACATGTATTACACACACACACACACACACACACACACACACACACACACACACATTTCAGATTCAAAAAAGTTCAGTCACATTTAATAGGCTGATAAACATGACAATGGAGCAAAAGTTACACACATTAGCTCCTTATTGTTTTTGGAAATGGGTCAACATTTTGAAAGACTATATCATTTGTTATACAAATTTTATTGAGTGCTATGTATTTTTAATATGTATATATATGTGTGTAAGTATATATATATATATATTCATATATATTCATATATATATATATATATATATATATATATATATATATATATGGTTATTTGAATTGTATATTACACATCACTTCCACCCACCACCCTGTGTTACTGAGGTAAGCCTCTCAACATCATGAGGCATGTCTTATTTATCTCTGGATTCCCAATATTTATATATGGCAGGGGCTAGAGATAAACCAAGACTGAGTCCCTGCATTTAAGGAACATTTTGTCCAGTTGGAGAAACAGCCTAGACAGGATGATTAAAGTCCAGGGTGACCCAAACAAAAGGAAGAGTGATGAATTTTGCTGGGTGGGTAGGCAGAGATTAGGGAAGATACCAAAGGAGAGGTGAGCTTGTGGTTTGTCCCTGTAAGGATAGTAGACTGAATCATGCTCAAAATTCCCACCAAAAAAGTAGTTCAAGATTTCTTTTAAAGATATAAACCACAAGGATCGAGAGGAAAAGAGGTGAGAGCAGGGAAAGAGGCCACTAGGACCAGTACCTGAGCCGCCCTGGCCAGTAAGGCCACCGTCACAGTGTATCCACACAGCGCTCCCAGCAGGAGTGTGTTCAAGCCCTGCTCCTAGCAAGGATTTCCAAAGTGAAGAACCTTTTCTAATCTGAAGAATTTCTTCACAGGTCTAAGGACAAGACCCAAGGCATAGGATTCATCCTTCAGAAGTGGGTGCTGGCTTTCTAATGAACCCTGGGCCCTAACCCAATATACCTAGTGTCCTTGCACAGCAGGCACAGAGCTGGGGGTGCCCCCTCTCTAATGAAGTCTGGGAGGGACTGCTCAGGAGACGGCTTACTCTAGAACACTTCAGCTCGTAACCAGATCCAAACAGCACAAGGAAACAGAAAAGTTCTCTTATTTTTAAAGAAACCATTCCTAGGAGAATAAAATGAGTCAAGTTCAGCACTCTTGCCTTCTAATGTACCCTGAACCTCTCACCAGCCTCAACCAGGGTGGTTTGGGGCCTGGCTTGGTTGAGTCTCAAGTCTATGTAATTTCATGTGACCTCTGCCCTTTGACCTGTTGATTTAACTCAATACCTTGGACTCTTCTCACTTGGCTCAAGTCAGGTGCAACCATGGGTCAAAATCTAAAACTGTTCTACAAATGGCCAAACGAAGAAAGCCTTTCTAGGCCAATGAATATATGCTTAGATACATTTTTAAACATACACATATTTATCTGCATTTTTAATAAAGTGGGAATCACTGAGCAGAACAAATTAACTCTCCTAAAATGAACTCCTCGAGGGCCTCATTCATCCTTTGGCCTCCAGAGCTGAACACCGTGCCTGGTGTGTAGTAGACATTTCTTAAGTGTTTGCTGAATGGAAATGAACTGTCTCGTCATTCCCAGGCACTGTTAATCTAATCAGTTCATTTATTAGCTTTAAAGATGTGAATTACTTCTGAGACTAGAGAACCAGAGGTCTCCCCAGGGACCTGCCTGAACCCAGCTAAGGCAGGGCATTCTCCAGGATGGGCTGATGGAAAAGAGTTGAGAATCACATCTTCCTAGTGAAAGAAGTCAGCCTACAATGCTATTTACCTGGACGCGTGCAGCATCCACAGTCTTCAACTCTGAAAATAAGGATATTCCAAGTTGGGAGTATTTACATGTCTAGCTAGTGGAACGACCGAGTTACTGGGAAACTCTGCAGTTAAGATCCATTTAGACTGCAGAGTGCTGAGTTAATCACAGACTGCTCTGCTGGGCTCCCCCGATGATCATGAGCAATAATCAGCATTACCATCCTGCTTAGCGTGTTTCACCTGCAGCCCACAATCATCCTGGGAGACATGTGGCTCCAAACCACATGTTTCTGGTTCATGTGGGCTTCTGACAGAGCTGTAAGCATCAGCTGGTGGGAGAGAACCCACCAGAAAGTCAGTGATGTCATCTTTCCACTATTCTGTGAGCTCAGATGGCTAGTTTCATGAACTCATCTGCATCATTCTGTTGTTCAGATTCCAGACACTTGTTGGCTAGGATTTGCTACCTAAAAATTCACCCCCCAAACTCAGTGGCTCACAATGAGTTATTATTTTTCACAAGGTGGGTGTGTTAGGTGGTCCCTCTGCTGGCCTTCCCCAGGGGCACTCAAATGGCTGTGTCCAGCTAGAGGGCTGGCTGAGCTGACTGTTACACCAATGCCTGGTGGTTGGCAATGGATTTTGGCTGGGCTGCCTCAGTTCTCCATATGGTAGCTCATTCTCCAGTGGACTAGACCAGCTTCCTTACATGAGGGTCTCTAGGTGGTATGTCAAGGGGATGAAGTGCAAGACTTCTGAGGACATAGCCCCAGAAGCTGCATTATGTCACTTCCACTGCATTGCACTGACCAAAGGAAGTCACAAGTCAGCCAAGAGTCTACGGGTGCAGAAAAAGACACTGCCTCTTGATGGGGAGATTGGCCAAATGACATTGCAATGGGGCGTGCATGCCTGCATGGAAGGACCAGCAACATGGGACAGTGAGCTCAAGTCTACAGGATGTAAAGGACTAGCTGTGTGTCACCTGTGGCTGATGTAGTTTAAGTGCCAGGAATTAGGCGGAGACTTGTTGGGGAGGCCCTGCTGTCTACCACACTGAGTGTAACTAAAGATCTACTGCCAAGGTTAATCGAAGCTCCCTTCTGTATACTCATCAAGTTGGTGAAAACATCTTATGTACTGTCATGTAGCAGTCAGAAATGGCAGGTGCCACCATGACAGATGACTGCAATCTCTGTGGAGTAAAACAGTGAAGCTCTGATTCTGGCTCGCGCCGTGTGTCCACCATGCACAAGGCATGGTTTCCCCAGGCCGGGGGGACAGCAGCCTTCCTGAACACAGCCAGTTTCTGTGCAGCGGCAGAGCAGAGCTTGGGAGGGTCCTAAGCCAACAAGGAAATCTTTGACTCAGAAGCGACACCCATCATAAGGGCCACCCTGCCTAAAAGTGGGCCAGACTCTACAGTTCTGCCATGTGCCCAGTGCCAGGGAGCCAGCACTCCTGGTGAACCACAAACATGACCACCACTGCAGCTCCTAGCTATTGGGCACCAGCAACATGCCAGCACCGTGCAGCGTGCTTCACGGAGAGTTGCTACTGTGGGATAAATAACTGATGGCAGTGCCCAGGCTGCAAGTTGGCGCTTACATCACCTTCCTTAAAGTACTGCCTTCAGCAAAGTTAGGAGGCTTTCACCTACCAAGGACCATTTCCAGCTCTAAACGAAAAGATAAGCATGTTCTCTGGGTGCATCAATGATTTACAGACTAATTAAGATGCCATGATTCTCACCTTTACTTTAAGAAAGGATTATGCCATGTGTGAGCCAGGTACTGTTTGTTTCACATAGTTCTCAATTAACAGGGAGGTAAGGACTGCCACTCACCCATTCTTCTTTGCCCCTAAAAAAGCAGTAACGATTTTTAAAAATATTTATCCAGCATCTCTCTCTCTCCCTCTCTCTCTCTCTCTCTCTCTCTCTCTCTCTCTCTCTCTCTCTCTCTCTCTCCCCCCCCCCCCTTCAAGATAGGGTCACATTCCACACAAGAATACCAGAATACCTATCTGAGCAAATATGGAAATATAAATAATGAAAGTGGATCCCAAGGATATAGCAAGATTTCAACAATGCCCTGTGCATGGTTGGTTCCATGAAATATCTTTCTAAAAGCTTTTATTTTTCTTTTGCATTAACTATGATTAATTGTGATGGCACAAAGCCTGTTAAAGAGATAATTCAAATCTAAAACATTGTAAATACTTACAATAGTCCAAAATATCACTTTACAAATCAGGAAGACATACAAATTGCCTTCTCCTGCCGTTGCACATGGAACAGTACGCCAGAGTAGATCTAGCGTAAATCTCTATATCTATACAGGGGCTGCCATGACCAACAATGAAATACATTCTGGAATGAAAACAATTGTAGGAGAAAGAGAGGGGAAGAAGAAGGAGCCAAGTGTTATAAGGGATGAATTTTTCATGCATAGTTTTAGAAAGGGGAAGAAAGATAAACTACTCTCAAAAGTATCCACAAATACATCTTTCCCTATGTATTTTGATGAGGAACATGTCAGCTCTTCTCAGACCAAAAGGGATACACTAGCTAACCGTCTGCCAGCCTCTGGAAGAAGAGGAAAATACCCTGATAGTCCCAAAGTGGACAGGAAGGAGACAATGAGAATACTGATTTCATAGGCTCCCTTCCTATTCAAGACGAGCAATGAGAAAAGGAGCCAGTGGGGAGTCTATTAAACTGTGCTGCCATAGAAAACAAAGGGAGAAATCTTTCAAGATGTAGAGAAAATGCATACTAATGAAAACTACCTACTGTGGAAAACCAAAGAAAATTCTACAAGAGTTTGTTTTGTGTTCTCAATAATAATCCATAAAACATATGCTACATGAAAACCAGGAGAAGGAAAACGGGATGAAGACAAAGGCCATAAAAAAAGAAAAAGCAACATAGGTAAGAATTAAGCAGGAATGAAAAGATGGTGGAATAAGCAAGAATTACAAAGAAACTGAAGTGAAACAGGGGACTTAAAACCTTCATTTAAGCAAGAAAGAGCCCAATTGACAACACAGAAAATTCAATTCATAATTTGGAAGACAAACTTGAGATTCTTTCCGGAGTGCAAGTTAAAGATCCAATAAGTTTTAAGAGAGAGAGAGAGAGCATTATGCATATGAAGAATTAAAAAATGAAGAGACTACCTACAATGAACTGAAATTTCTCAAAGGCTTACTGAGTATTTGGTGGGGGTGTGGGGAGGAAGGAGTCGTACTCCTAAACATGTACTTGATAAATGTCAAGCATAGAGAAAATAATCCTATAAACTTTAGGTATTAAGGGTAAAAAATACATATAAATAGAGTGGAAGCTGTCCTCAGGCTTTGTCATTGCGGCAGTATGTACCAAAGGACAGTGAAGAATGGACACCAAGTTGGGTGCACAGTGGTGAACTAACTATGCTAACCCTATGCAGGTCGATTTCATGGGCAAAAAGCAGCAAGATCATCTTCACAGATATGACAAATTCTAAAAGAAGACTAACTTTTCAATTTCTCTGAACAAAGTGTCTGTGACATAAGGAAACCAATGGCAACACAAACACAGAACTCAATATGGAGACCTCCTGTTATACATACAGAATTAAATCGATAGAATTATAAATACAATTCCCAAATTAAACATAAAAAAAACCCAAAATATTCTTGGAAAACAAAGTATTATCAATTATCATCTTCATCATCATTACCATCTGGCTTTAAAATCCCAGATTGTATATTGTTTATTTTTAAATTTAGAAATTATTTCAGGGGAGGGAAGGAGAGATAATATCCTAATCTCACATAGCTGAGAGTTAGTTTTTGATATTGATAATGAGAGAATAATAGGTTGATCTCAGGTCTTAGAAACACATTAAGGGAGCCACTAAAGAAATAAAAAAAGAAAATCTCCCATCCAAGTACTAACCAGGCCTGGCCCTGCTTAGCTTATGAGATCAGAAGAGATTAGTGTGGTATGACCATGAATGTTACACATCAATAAAACAAGAAAGAAATCTTGCCATTTGCCATAACATGGATGGATCTAGAGGGTATTCTGATAAGTGAAATAACTCAGGCAAAGGAAGACAAATACCAGATGTGTGGAATCTAAAAACGAAACAAACAATACAAAAACAGACTCACAGTAATGGAGACCACAGAGATGGTTACCAGAAGGGAGGGGGTCGGGGTAGGGGAATAGGAGGAGGGAGATATAGCCAATAATATTGTAATAAGTTTACATGGTGGCAGATGATTACTAGAATTAGTGGGGTGATCACACTGTAAGGTATAAATATGTCAAATCACTATATTGTACACCTGAAACTAATATAACCAATATAAGATTGTATACCAACTATGTTTAAATAAATACACTTAAAAAAAAAATCTCAGCTTATATTTTTCAAACCATTAGGGATAACACAATTTATTTTGAGATAGAAAAAGGTAAAAGGAAATGTTGAGAATAAGAAATTCTTGAAATATTAGAGATCAAATAGTGATCAATGGAAACCAAACATACGTATTTTTTTTAAATTTCACAAGAAACACGCCTTTGAAATTGGGAATCAATACTCTGCATTGTTCCAACATTGTTGATACTTTGCACAGGCCAAAGTTAGGGTGCCTCTTTCATTTCTATTTCCCATCATTATTTGGAAACTGAAGGATTGGGAGGAAGAGGCAAAATCGTCATTTCCATCTAGCATGATTTTCTCTTCTATTTCTCTCTCAAAATAAATAAATAAATAAATCACAAAGTAATGTAAACTACAGCATCTATTTAGATAGCTACTACTAGAGAAACAAATATCAAAAAATAATATAATTTCTGTAAACCAGCAAAAATGGAAAACTGTTCAGAATAACCACACAGCATAAAACATTAAAATAAATACCATGAAAAATATACCTTTATCAAGCAAACAAATATAAATAAAATTAGAAGCATGTAATATTCCTAGATAGGAAAGCCATTACATATATTATAAGGATGTCAAGTCACCCTAAAATTGAAAGAAATTCCAATAAAAAGTGTAACAACAGAGTTTTTCAAATTTTAACTGTTGTATTAAACTACAAAAGTATAAACATGTAAGAAAAATAAATATTAAAGAGAAAAATAATAAAGGAGTGTATCACCGCTACATATCAAAATATACTGCATAAGACTGCACTAATTCAAATAGTGTAGAAGAGCCAGAAAACTAAAGAGTTCAATGGTATACACACAAAAACAGAAACAAAACCAAACTATTTTCTATTTTTAATTTAATATAAAAATGTATTTTAAATCAGGGAAGAAAAACTGAATTACTTAATAAATTCTGCTGAAATAATTGTTCATATTCATAATAAATAAATTTTGATACTTGTACTCACATCATGCATCTCAAAAACCTACAGAAAGATTACTGCAACAACAAAGCCATAAAAGAACCAGAGAAAGAAAAGTTTATAGATCTGGTATGAAGACAGATTTTGTAAACATGGCATCAAACTAGAAACCCTAAGGAAAATTTTGATGAATATGACAACCTAAAATTTTCATACCCTTGTATATATACAAGGGCAAATGACAAATTGTGAAAAATATTTAGAACATATACAGTACCTGAAAGGCAATTAAATATCTCAGTATGTAAAGAGGACTTGCAAATCAATAGGTAAAAACATCTTCATAGAAGAATGGACTATGGATATGAAGAGACTATGGATACATATGGACAATTCAGAAAGGCAGACCAATAAATAGCCAGTTACCATATAAAATAATGTTTTATCTTCACCAGTGACCAAAGGAATACAACCTGAAACTAGATATCATTTTTTAACGGTAAAAAAATGGCAAATATTTTTTATTTAAATAACAATATTCAGCTTGTCAAATCTAGATAGAAATCAGGAATCATTTCCATACCTTATTGATGGGTGTGTCCATTTGTGAGAAATTTCTGGAGTGCGTATTTTCAATGTGTCTCAGGTTCCTCGTAAAGGTTTACCCCCTATTGAATTAGCAGTTGTATTTTGTAATTTTTCTCCCTAAGGAAATAATCAGAAATACACACTAAGATTTTGACAAAGGATGAAAACTAATTTTCTTATATCAAACTTGGGAAATAAAAACCTAAATGTTCATCAGGAGAAGAATACTTTAAAATAAGTCAACTTAAAATTAGTAACTATGCATTTATAAGGGACCACGGAATAATATCCAAAAATCGCTTTAGAGAAGCCTTTAATGATATGGAAAAAGTCTCATGATGTAATGCTAAGTGAAAAATCTAGGATATATAATGTCTCAGACATTGTCATCTCTATTTTATCTTTAAAAATGCACTTTTCCTACAAATAGCATGCATTTATTTTTTCCAATTACAACAATCACATTCAATATAATTTTTTAAAAACAAAACTGTGAGGAAGCCTCTGCAAATGATGCATTTTGGGCCCAGGACCCAGCACGTCAAGTCCTTACTTATGTTGAAAATCTGAACGCAGAGAATCAAATAGCTTAATTTCAGGCAGTGGGTACTGTGGGCTCCACTTGTGTGGTTATCTCTATCTCTGTGAAGTATCCAAGTTACCCATCATACTCTCTTGTTCCAGAATGATGGAAGTGATCGTATTAGCAAAATGGACCTCTCTAGGTGGTCAATGGATGTCATTGCTAGGAAATGACAGTATTACAGTTGAGTTATGAATAAAACACTTAGGGTACAGAGGAACAAACAAATAATTGAAGACAGAGTATCTCAGAGGTGGGCAGTGAGGTCAACATAGAAATACTACAGGCTCGTTGTAGCAAGCAGAAACTTCTGCCTGGTTCTGGTGCCGTTGCCTGAGTTGGCCAGAACCTCCTCCAACTTCTCTGAGCCAAGCAACACCCAAGGTGTTGTGTGAACAGATTTTGTTGCATTTAGCATTGGTTATTGTAGCTTTAGGTTTTCTTTTACCTTATTCCCAAAATAGGGTTCTTTTCAGGACTCTCATCTCAGGAAGTATTTTATTTATTCCATCTGCTACTAGCAGTAGTTCTGAAAGGCTTGTTTGTTATAGTTGGGTTATATTATTTATTTTTTTCATGCTCGCTACTTTAATAATTTGACAGTTCCTCTCTTAGTTTTGCATCACATTTAAAATATTTCTGCTTCTGCTTCCTCTTGTGTAAACATTATTTCAACTTCTTCCCCATCTGTTCAATGGAAATGAGATATCACCTCCTTGATGTGAATTCTTAGAGATCATACTTTTCCCACCTATTGATATAGTCTAAAAATGTTTTCTGTTGTTGTTGAATAATAGATTGTATTTTAATGCACCTATACTTCAATGGGCTTACTTCACAAAGTATTTTTTCCTCTTGCTTTAAAAGAATATAAATTGTCTAAGACACTTAAAATTTTTCACATTTAACTGTGCCACATTTGGAAAAAGTGGTGGTGGTTGTGGATGTTGTTATCCCCAAATCATTAATTGAACATTGACTTTTTTGTTTATACATGCAAGTCTTACACAACTTTAAATCTGTTCTTAGAATCTCTGTGCTGGCATACTGGTGCTCATCCATCATAGCACGATCTCGGCTGTTTTTAATAGTAATTCAAATATTTCCAGGCTGCTGCATCCTCTTCTTTCAATGAAGGATAAGGCAGCACATCAGGGTATGTATGGCCTCACTTTGGGAAGGCAGTGTTTGGAAATGATTGGGCATGCTTAAAGATGGAGTTGTCATTCCCTGCAGCACCCAAAGGAGGCAGCCCCTTGAGGCTCACCTAGGAGCATTCAGTGTAGGGAATTCTCTATCTTCCCGCAACCAGCATTTGGGGATCTATTCTCTACACATTCTCGGCAGAACTCATTTTCTTTTGAGGGAGGGAGGAAGGATGAAACCGGAATTATTTCTAATTCCCCTCTGGTTTCAACCCTGTACATCCGCAGTCCTGCTCTCCATCTTGCCCCCATCAGGGCTCAGTCATTCCACGAATCTATCACTCAACAGATACCAAGTCAGGCCGGTTCTGTGCTGAGTCTGAGCTGGGGGCTGGGATCAGCAGTGAATAGGTGGTCCCTAAAGCTTGTTCTGGACCCACCCTGGGGCTTGGACTTGAGTCCTCCACTTCACACTCCTAGACTCTCGCCTTGGTCAATGAAGTCTTTTCTAGGCTTGTCCCCCACACCCTCCTGACTTGTAGGGCGTATCTCTTCCTTTTGCAAGCGAGTCTATTTCCCAATTATCAATGGTGAGTGGGTTCACAGCTGTACTCAACTTGGATCACAACATTAGATCTTTTCCCTGAACACTCAGTCATAAGCCCATTAGATTTTCCCTGGATTAGGCATGTATTCCATGCAGACTGAATGGTGGTGAGGGAGGCTGAGGGTTCGAGGCTGCATAAATCACTGTATTCACTTGAGACACATTGCGGACCAAGAGCAATGGCACAGTGTATAGGCAGCCAGAGTACTGTATATTCACCAGATCTATGCAGCAGCCTGTATTGCCACCTGTTTCTTGTTCCAACAGTTTTCACCTTGTGTGAACTTCACCTTGTCCACAAATCATTTTTTTATTATTATTTTTTTGTTAAGAAACTAACTCATTATCATTATGTAAAATACAAGAAAAGAAAGAGGACTAAAAACTACTTGCAATCCAACTATTACACATTAAAAAATTGCAAATATTTTTAGCTCTTCACATTTTTAATATACCATGTTTCCCTGAAAATAAGACCTAGCCAATCAGCTCTAAAGCGTTTTTTGGAGCAAAAATTAATATAAGACCCTATCTTATATTATGTTACATAAGACTGGGTCTTACAGTAAAATAAGACTGGGTCTTACGTTAATTTTTGCTCCAAAAGACGCATTAGAGCTGATTGTCCGGCTAGGTCTTATTTTCGGGGAAACACGGTATGTGTTTTATATAATTGAGATTATGCATTTTATAAAATGTTGCATCCTGCTTTTTTATTTAACATTTTATCATCAGCATCCCCCAAATCATTAAAAAGCATTATTTTCAATGGCTTTGTAATTTTGTAATATTCCATAAATTGAATATATTATGACTTAACCATTCCCCAATTGATGAATATGTATCTAATCTTTCTCTATTACATGACAGTGAAAATACTCCTGCACAGGCTTTTTTGTTTTTGTTTTTGTTTTTTTTCATTTCACATCCTTTCTTTGAGACTGATTTCTGGAAATGGAGCCAGGTTAAAGGGTGCTGACATTCTTAAGAGTGTTGATAAAAATTGTCAAGCTGCTTTAGAGTAACAAAGTTATTTTTCTCCACCCACCAGCCAGCATTTATCTTTAAAAATATTTGCTTTAAGTAATCATTAAAAGTATTTGCTAATTTGATTAAGAAGAAAAATCCTTCCCCTACTACCTCATGCTGAGTCCCTTTGATTCAGACAACCTGCTAGAAAGCGAAAAACCCATTTTCTGCCCCAATAATTTTTTTAACACAATTTTCATATCTCCTTGGATGGATTTTGAATTAAGTAAGTTGTTCCACATTTGTATTACTTTCCCTCTCCATTGAATCATTTAGATTTAAGTTCTCAGTCCTGTTGTCTCTAACCTACATCAGTGCTTAATGAGTTTCCAAAATACTCATTAGCTTGTACTCTGAAATATCTGAAATGCAAGACATTATATAAATATTGAGATGCCTAGTTCCACACTTTCCCATCCTTTTATCCCCAAGACAACTTTAAGAAGTACAACAATCAGAGAGATATCTGGAATGATTCAATAACAACAATAACAGTAGTTATTACTTTTTGAGGGTTTACTACATATCAAGTGGTATGTAAAGAGTTATACTTTATTTATTTAATCCTTACCAGAACAATGACATAAGTATTACAAGGCCATAATCTCTTATCTGAAATCCTTAGGGCCAGCTGTTTTTCAGAATCAATAACTTTTCAGATTTTAGGGAGGAAATGCTACGAAATGCTATATTATATAACATGCTGAGGCCCTGGGGCAGCAGCTTATAATCAAGCATATTAATATCTTTGTAGTAAAATGTATGAATTTTATACCAAATGAGATAAAGATTATAAATAGCCTCACATAAATTTGGGTGTTTGCCATAAAATGCCACCATATGAGAGCATATAGGAGAACATATATGTTCCTACTGTCTCTGCCATGGAAGTAGTCACCAAGCTCATTTAAAACTAGCATTCAGTCATTAACTAATAATATAAATGAGAAGGGATCTATAACACAGTTTTGTTTTTCCCCACTGGGATTCCTACCTAAACTGACACATTGACAGCTCAAAAGAGTGTAAGTGCACAGGTTTGATTTAAACATCAATTTATGGATTTGTGTCGAACTGGTGTAAGATGTGCCCTAATCAATTTCTGCCCATAGGGTCAAAGGTCAAGGAAAGGCCAATGATATCAAACCTGCTGTTTTAATTTTCATAATATATTTTGCACAGGTGATAATAAATTTAAGGAGTGAAGTACACTAACAAAAGCTAAAATCTTTCTTGACCATATGTAGAACAGGGTCCTGAGAATCAAATTTTTAAAAGAATGAAAAATCTAATAATTGAAAATAGAAACTCTAATAGAAAGGTACATAGCAGACTAGATACAGCTGAAGAGAGAATTATACGACTGGAAGACAGACCTCAATTCTCAAACACCCAGAATGGAGCAGACAGAGAAAGGAAAGAGAAGGAAAATATAGAATAAAGTTTAAAATGTATAGAACAATGTGAGAAAATGTAATATATTTCTGATCAGAATTCTAGAAGGAAAATAGAATGAGAAAGAGGCAGTATTTGAAAAGATAATAGTTGAAGCTTTTCCAATATGTTTCAAAGACATGAATCTTCGTATTTAGGATGTCCATATATCTCAAGAAGGGTAATTAAAAATAATCCATACTCAGACACATCCTAGTGAAATTAATGAATACAAATGACAAAGGGAAACTTTTTAAATGGCCAGGGAGGGAAAAAAAAAGATCCCCTCAAATGAAACAAGAATTAGAAATATAGCTGACTTCTCAACAGTAATAGGGAAAGCCAGAAGACAGTGGAATATAGCTTTAAAATTCTTGAGAAAAAAATAGATATTGACTTGAAATTATAAATCAGTTAAATGTATATCTCAAAAATGATGATGAAATAAAGACATTTCAAAAATCCCATGATTGATGCTTGTTAGAGGCACTTTTATAGGGTAATCTCTAGGAAGAGAGAAAGGATCCCCCAAAAAGATCTGAGATGCAAGGAATGTTTATCAAAGAAAATAGTAAATATGTAGACAAGTCAAAACAAACATTAGCTGTAGAAAATAATAACATATAATTTTTATGCTTAAAAATAACAAGATAGAACTAAGGAACAGAACAACTAAAACATATAATTTATAATAAAAGTACTCTAAGGTTCTTGTATCATTTATAAAAAGGGTAAATATTAGCTGTAGACTTTGTCAAGTCAAATGGCTTATGGATTATTAATATTTTAGGGTAATCAGCAACATCATAAAAATAGAATGTATTACTTCCAAAATGAATTGGAAAATGAAATGAGAGGAAAGAAAAATTCAATTAATGCAAAAGAAGGTAAGAACAGAAGGAAAGAAAACAACAAAGAAAGGCAGAATAGAATGCATGAAGAAAAATACATAAAGGAATTAAAATATATCAGTAATTATAATAAATATTAATGCATAAACTTCCTAACGAAAAGGTTAAGATTATCATGCTGAATGTTTAAAATCCCAGCTAAATATCATTTATAAGAGCTACATCTGCAATATAAGGGCATAGACAGGTAAAAAGCAAAAAGAGGGAAAAATTTGTTCCAAACAAATAACCAAAGAAATCTGGTATTGATCTATCAGTATCATTTAAAAGAGAACTGACTCTGGGTGGTGAACATACAATGTGAGATATAGATAATGTATTACAGAACTGTACACCTGAAATCTATGTAATTTTACTAACATTTGCCAACCCAATAAACTTTAATTTAAAGAAAAACATAAAATAAAATAAAAAATAAATAAAAACTTTAAGGCAAAAGGCACTGCCAGAGACATAAAAAGAAATGTTACTACATATTGATAAAGGACTCAGTTCAATAGGAAAACAACAATTCTAAGCAGTTTGTACCTAATAACACAATCTCAAAATATATAGAACAAAAATAGATGGAATTACAAGGAAAAATTAGAACATCTAGCATTCTAGAGGTAGAATTTTGAAACACCCTTGTAAATAATCAATAGACCAAGTAGACAAAAATCAGTAAACATAAAAAATAGTTGAATAACACTATTAAAAAAGTTGATGTAATAGGAATATATAGTAGAGAATTAAATGTTTTTTAATACACTCATGGAACATTTACAAATATTGATCATATACTAGGCAATAAAGAAAATTGCACCATATTTGAATGAGTTAATATGACATAGACACATAGTTTCTGACTGCAACAAAATTTTATAGATTCTAAGACAATTGTCTTTTTCAGTTTTTCGTATATCTACGTTGGGATGTGTCTTGTAATCAGTGACTTTTTAAATGGCTGTTGCCATTTTTTCCACATTTTAACACATCTGAAATCTAAATACTTCTTGTATACCATTTTAAATTCAATAAATTATGTTAAGTTCAGAATCAATAACAAAACAATTGTAAAAGAAATCCACAATCCTGTGAAGAAATACACTTTCAAAAACCTCATAGATCAAAATAATTATAGTGGAAATTAGAAAATACATAGAGCTGAACAATAATAAAAATACTAGGTATCAAGAATTGTGGGGGTGGCCGTTTAGCTCAGTTGGTTAGAGTGTTGTGCTAATAACACCAAGGTTGTGGGTTCGATTCCTGCATGGGCCACTGTGAGCTGCACCTTGGTTAAAAAAAAAAAAAAGAAGAAGAAAAGAAAGAATTGTGGGATGCAGCCAAAGTCGTGATAAGAAGAAAGTAGTCTTAAATAATATTAGAAAAGAAAAAAATGTCTGGAAATTAAAAACTATAAGAATAGCAAAATAAACCCAACAAAAAAAAAGAAATGTTGATGAACAAAATGTAATGCAGTTGAAATAAAGGTATGGGAGAAAGGATTAACAAAGCCAAAATTTGTTTTTCGAAAAAAAACTAATCAAAGTAATAAATCTCTAGAGACAATAAAGGTAAGAAGAGTGAAAATCACATATACATAGCATAAAGAAAAAAGTATATGTGTGTGTGTATATATATATATATATATATATATATATATATATATACTTTATATATGTATACTTTTTTCTTTATGCTATGTATATGTGATTTTCACTCATATATATATATGCATACATATGACAGAAATTTAAAATATCAAACAGTATGAGGAATACATTATCCATATTCAGATGGTTTATTACAGAATTTTGAGGTTGCTTTTGCATTATGAACCTTATTAATATAATTATTATATTAGCAGCTTAAAGAAACCAAGAATTAGGCTACTTCCTTTACTCTACATACAAAAACAGTGTATTAGAAGCCTACAGGAGAAAGGATTTTTTTTCTCATTTAGAAGAAAACATAGGATAACGTCTTTATTAATTTCACGTAGAGAAGCATTGTGTTTCAACTGTCTGAGTCTAAAGCCCTTGCCTACACTGCCACGTGAGATATACTTCTTTGAAAAGAAGTACTGAAAATAGGATATGGTTGATGAAATTTAAATAAAAGCTAAATCTAAAAACCACTGAGATAAAAAGCTCAAAAAATGAAGGAAAGGGGAGATTAAAACTCTGAAACCCACTAGATGTACAGTGAAAAAAATATATAAGAACAGATGAGATTAAGATTCAGGAAAAGAAAATAAATTTTAAACAAAAAAAATTATGAGGAAAAATAGGATTGAGGAAAATACTTATTAAAAGGAAAAGGTTGAATTTGATGGGAGAATTAACAAGAGCAGTAGGCTGCTGTTTAGAGTTCTGCTGCCTCAATTCAGAGCCCCCGTGAGGTGGGCAGCCATGAGGGCTGGTCAAGGAGGCCAGCAGCCATGACTACCTTTGCCACATTCTACTTAAGCTTCTCCCCCTGACACATGCGCACTCTTATCAGAGGCCACAGATCCTTCCAACAAGTATTTATTAACTTCTTCATCTATTACCTCCATACATATTTACCAAGTACCTACTGTATGCAAGGTGGGGAGCCCGCTGTTGGCACAAAAGAGACCAGATGTTCAAACAAGAAGGGGGCAGAGGAAAGCACCTCAAAATCGAGGCCACCATGTGCTACCAATATTTACTACAATAGAATTAAGAGAAAAGAGTAGACAGAGGAAAAAATTTATCATTGTCCCATAGCCTATACTTGCCTCCTTTTCAGAAAAAACAAAAATGCCAACCAATCCTGACCACACCTCTTGCATTTAGGGAGAGAAACAAGGGGAGTAGCAGAGAGTCATCCATTGTTTGTTGATCGTAGGCAATGAGAAGGAAGCAATTTGGGTGAATCATAAATAGAAATAATTTGCATGTCCTTTCATCAATCACAATGGAAATGTCTAATTGATGCATCATTATCAGAGGCTTTTCCAGGTATAATGTGTAATGTGGCATCAGTTAATTCTGTTGTGTTTTCTTTACACACTTTTTCTGTACTAATTCCTTTGTTTTACAAATCACTTCTGCATTTCTCCACTCTTTACACCTGGAGATTTATTCTTCCTGAAGATAGAATATATATATATATTTTATATATATATATATATATATATATATATATATATATATATATATATAGAGAGAGAGAGAGAGAGAGAGAGAGAGAGAGAGAGAGAGAGAGAGAGAGAGAGAGAGAATTTGTTTTTTAAATTGAGGCCAGAAGTGAAAGAGGGAATATTTCACATATTTCAAAAAATACTTTTTTCTACTAGGCAACACCTCTTCCTCTGACTTTGTCATGATTTATGCAATTCACTTTGAACTAGGATATATTTGAATAACTTTTCACTTTCATCTCCAAAACCCATATTCACAGAAGGAGAAGACCTGTGAATTTGGGAGTGAAGACCCCTAAGATTTGCTAACACATGTAGAAAAGTTTTGTTGCTTATTGCTTTAAATAAAATAATAGTTTACATGCTGTGATGTCTCTGTCACTTACCAAATGATGTAAAACAACTAAAACCATCTAAGTATACCTATAAAAATATTTAACTGTCCAATAAACACCTTTGGAAAATATTGATTTTGACAAGACAATCAGCTGCCATTGAATAAGCACATTGCCAATCAGGTGACCTAGGAAAGCAGTAGGACGATTTTTAATGGTTTATGACATCAGCTTGCTGTTTTGGGAAAATGAGTGATCTAAAAAGATCGGACAGTACTGCACAATTTGTTTTTTCGGTTGAGAGAGCAAAAACTAAAGGGAGATTTTTCTCCTTCTAACCTGTGGGCGATGAATGTCAAATTACATATTTCAGTGTAATCATTTTTAAAAGCAAGTAAGATTCTCACTCTTTCGATCAATACACCATTCAACTGGATCTCCTATAGCAAGTAAGTATCACTTACATGACTTAAGTTCTACCCACCCATGTGAACTAATTCCAGGTAGAACACAGATTACAAATACTTCAATCTCTGTGGATCAGAAAAGACAATCTGGGGAAATGCCTGACTCTTCTGAATGGAGTGGAGTCTGAAAACTTATAGCAGGATAATGATGTCCATTTTATAAGAGGGGAACTGCACAAAAATGTCTTCAATCCCAGAGTAAAGGTTGTGGTACTCTTCCTTTCTAACCAACTCAACACACCCAAAATGCAAGCCCCCAGACCCCACCCCCATGCACACACATACTCATCACACTGCACCTGAAGAACTGTATCATACTATTTTGAGATACAGGGGACATGTATCATTTATTAGCTGTGCTATCTTGTACAGTTAAAAAATATTGTGCTACCTTGTACGATTAAAAAAATTTACATGTCAAAGATAATTATACCAGTGACACTGAGCAGTTGTGAAGACTAAATGAAATAATATTTGAGAGGAACCTAACTCAGTGCCTAATACCTAGTGAGAAATCAATATATGGTAGTCATTCCTATTATAATACTAGAAGTTGTTACCATTTTAATTTCATTAGTTTTTGTCCTAAAGTGATGATTTCTGAAAAGAGGGCGAGTGATGTGACATAAGGTTTGAAGAGGTACGACTGAAAACACAAGCCTTCAAAGCCAAACTGAAGATTTAAGTGTTTATTTTAGGGGTGAGGAGAAGCTACTGGATGCTCCCACACAGAAGAGCCATAAATTCACATTTTTGGGATTTTCAGAAGGGCCCACATGCCACTGAGATTGACAGACAGATGAGCGAAGACCAGTTAGGAAACACACAGGGTCCAGGTGAGAGGTGGCAGCCTCCCAAAATAGGCGGTGGCAGTGAAGTTCAGGGAATTGCACTTTGGGGCTATTTAGAAAACAGGATTGAGACTGATTGGAGCATGTTTAGTAAAAGAAAGTGCGTTTTCTGATTTGGACAATTGAGCGGCTGGTGACTCTCTTCTGCAGAGACCATGGGAGAGGAAGGGGCTCAGTGCCTACCCTTCACCATCAATCTCAAATGGCGAGCCTGTACTCAAACCCTTGCCCCAGGATCTTCTTTCAGGGAACCTGAAGAAGACAAGGGTTATAGATAAATCCATCAGTGTAGCCCTTGGTGTCACAGTGGTAGGGTCATATTCTGAAAGCCTAAGGTCAGCAGGGGACACGTTCCCCAAATGGCTTGGACAGATGGACGCTGCAAGTCAGTCCCCAGAACCAAACCACCATTGGTGGCCTCAAGGAAGCCCAGGAAGATGAGGTTGCTCAGCTGGCCACAGGCCAAGGTAGGGGCAAAGCCAGAGAGGCACCACCAGCGGCTGCCACGAGGGAGAGCCCCCCGCCCTGAGATGGCTCAAGGCAGGGCCAGGCCAGCCGGGAGCTCAGGCAGGCAACGGGCCCAGAGCCTCACTGCTCGAAGTGCAGGCCCCGGACTCGCAGCACCAGCGCCTCCTGGGAGTTTGTTGAAAATGCAGAGTCTCAGGCCCCACCTGGGCCAAAAGAATCAGAACCTGCCTTGTAACAAGGGGCCCAGGGACTTGTGCGCACATTCAAGTTCAGAACATGAACTATAAACAAATTATTTGCAGAGAGCCTATGTTACTTCCAGATCACAGACAGATAAATGTGTGTGTGTGTGTGTCTGAGAGAGAGAGAGAGAGAGAGAGAGAGAGAGAGAGAGAGAGAGAGAGAAAGAGACATGTCCATTCCAAGTGTTTACATTTACTTACGAGTGGCATTCACCCTGAGCAATGAAGCGCTGGTGACATGACTCATGGCTCTCCTCTACACCCCCTCCAGCTCTGCTATGTTCCATTTTCCTTATATAGATTCTCATGTCTACACTGACGAAAGCCAGGGCTTCTGCTAATTATACATACCACCTCCTACACTCATAATCCTGGCACACGCTAAGCATCAAACAATAATTAAACAGCCAAAGAAGCCACAAAGAAAGCATCATTTTAAACAGGAAATGAACATTCTGCTAGTCCTGTTTAGTCCGTATGCTGGAAAGCCATATCAAGGAGTAAAGGAATCAGCGGGGAGTTCGGGATTACCAAAGCTCACCCCACTTTCCTGCCCCCGGCCTGTGCTTCACTCAGCCCTATTTGGAACACTCTGCAGCCCCAAACATGACACTCAGTCTTACCCAAAAGGCCAGTCCAAATCTGGCATCCTGTAAGAAAGTTCCCAATTTGTCAAAGTGCTATATATTTGAACCAAAACGTGAGGTATAAGCTAACAGATTTAACTAGGTTAGTACACTTCTATGTGTGGTCTTGAATGCATGAAATTTCTGAAATGTCAAGCTCATCTGTGTCTCAATGCATTCAATATTTCAAGGAGATTATCATGAAGAATACACTTGTTTATAATAAACAATTCATTAAACAGATAGTTAAACAACAAAAAATGCCTGTTTTAAATTATGATCGCCTTGCCAAGTATAAAGTTGCACGACGTGTCATTCTCTTGGGTAATTCTGAACAGCTCAAGTGCTCGTTTTGCAATGGAAACCCAGGTCCCTCTTTCTCTCATTTTCCAGAATCCCTGCTTTCTTCAGAGTAAGTGGCAATTGGGAAATTATTTAGAAGTGTTTACAAGAACAGAACAATTGCAAAAGAAGCAAGATGCTTGAAAAAAATGCTTGCCAGGACCTAAAACTAGGTAATATACACACTAATATCTGGGCAAGGAAAGTTACATGGCATCAGGCTGGACATGAGGATAAGAGGAAAAACCAGGAAGGACAACCATGTTGAGAAAACCCAGCTTGGGTAAAAGAATAGGAAGGGACTGGAAGATGTTCCGTATTACACTGGGAAAGAACCCTGACCAACCACTGGCACGATTGCCACTCCCAAGGGTCACCTCATCCCTATGGCATCCTCCCTGTCCTGCAAGGTGGAGACTGTGAGCCACTGGAACTGGAACCCATGACAGACACTGACACAGATTCCTGAAGCACAGTGGAAGAAGGGAGAGCATACTGGGTCCTTCTCACTGGCTTCTGTCAGATTTGTCATGTGCTGTACAGATGCCACCTGACTTCCCAGTGCCAGCTGGCATACAGGTGTGGGAAGTATATGCTAATTAATCAGCTTAAAGGGTTCAACTCAACATTTCCTGAATCCCTCTCGAGGGATTCAGTCATAAGATTGTTGTAACAGCCTCTTTTAAAGCACTTATAATATGTTGCATTAATTGCAGTAAGGCTAGCTGCTTTAATAAACTCTAAGCCTCTGTGGTTTATACTATAGATAGATAGATAGATAGATAGATAGATAGATAGATAGATGATAGATAGATAGATAGATAGATGATAGATAGATAGATAGATAGATAGATAGATAGACAGACAGATAATTTTATAAAATCCAATGCATTGATTCCTCAGACCTTTTCAAAATGGACATAGAGCCACTGCTTGGGTAACTATACTATAGAGAAAGGACAGTATCCAGACATTTAGAGGAATCAGGGTCTAAATTAGCACTGATAACCAGAGGCACAAAACATCAGCATGGCCCCTGGTTACAGTGGGACCTATGGGAACTAGTAATAAATTAAGTCCACCCTGTCTGGCTCACAGTAGGACCACTGAGCTCACAGACACAATGATGGCAGTTTTCTGAGTTCCTAAATGTATACCTAGAATGGATGTATCCCATAAAATTGGAATGGACCTATGTGGTGACCCGAACTATAGGGTGAGAACTTCCAGAATGGAGAAAGTCAGAGGAAGCCTCCGCATTTGCCTCTTCCCCAGATAAATCAGCAAATCAAAGACAATACTGCACTCCAGAAGGACCTAGAGGATGTGAGAGTGGTCATCTCTGCTATATGCCCCCTAACTCACCATAGGAAACTGAGGGAGCCTGGACAGGTGCAAACTCAGCAGAGCAGCAGCCATGCCCACTGTGGAATGTTCTCCTCCAGGAAAGTTCCCAGGGTTTCAGCCACATGGGATAAGCCACTGATCCGGAAAGTGCCTGTTTCCATCCCTAACGAGAAACAGGACGAAAGCATCTCACATGCAGGTGGGAGAGATGCAGAGTGCCTTTGCAGCGTTAACTCCCTACGCTCGGCCATGAGGAGGTCCCACGGACTTAGACGGTCCGAATTGTCCACAGGAGCCCACAATGGTTCACCACATTGATGGCATCAGACTGCAAGGACCAGGACTGAGAAGCACTAGAGGCCATGATAAGATGCAAGAGTGCCCGAGGGTGGAGATAAACCCTAGGAATTAGCACAGATTAAAGGTGAAGTCGTGCCCTCCAGTGTAAAGGGAAAATGATCACCGCTCACATCTTCCACCATGTGGAAGTTGCCAAGACTGGGAACCCTTTTTGGACTCCCGAGGCAGCATACTACAGACTGAGGAATGTGGCTCCCACACTGACATAGTGACAGAAAGAGGTCCCAGCTATGCAGGATCCAGCAAAGGAAAGGAAAGTGCAGCAGGGCCACGCAGTGGTACGAGCAGCCCTCCCCCTGGACCCTACAGGACCAGAGGTATCCATGGTGGGAAAATGTCACGATGAGTGAGTGGTAGCAGACCAATGAGAGAATCTCTTCTGGGACCTCAGGGTTCTGGAGCAAGGCTATGCCATCCACAGCACAGAATTCGGCACCTTTTGAGAAAAGGCATTTGGCCTGCTACCAGGCCCTGGTAGAGACTGAGTACTTGCAGTGGACATCAAGTGACCGTGTCACCAGAACTGCTCGTCATGAGTGGGAACTGTCAGATCTACTAAGTCCTAAGGGCCACAGACCCCTAGCAGCCCATCCTAGCATGGAGGGTTGTGTCTGGGGCCAGGCACACCCAGGGCAGGGGCCCTGACCCCGTGCCCTCCTGCACTTGGCACTAGGATCTCTCTTTCAGCCGCCCAGGGGGAGGTCCCTTGTCACCAGATGATGTGCTCCAAGGTAGTGAGTGATCTCAGTGTACGAATGGAGCAAGGGTGACCCCAGCACAAAGCATCACCCCTGTGGGGCTGCCTGGCACCTGCCCTGCTGCTCCAACTCCTCCCTCTGCCTGGCTCTGCATCACTCACTCCCCCACACAGACTGTTCTCCAAAGAGCTCCCCAGGAACTTTCCCACATAAAATCTCAGTCTCAGAATCTCTTTTGCAAGGAACCCAACCTTGGCAACACTTTTAAAGAAAAGGGCCTAAACCTTTTTATCCTTAGGAGGGAAAAAGAGTTCATACAGTCATAACTAGTCAGCTTGCCTGGTACACAAAGCCACTTTTGACGTGTAGAGTGTTCTTTAGGAAACAGGCATGATAACAGACACACAGTCCCATGACTCTCCAACTTGTTTTGCACTCAGTTCCAGAGGAAGGTGTGGTGGAGAGAATGGGTGCTGCCGTCAGTCATGGTTCTCCACGTGGAGCCTGTCTAACCTGGACATTTACTGAAACGCTGAGAAATCATCTGTGAAATGAGGCTGGTGGTAGAGGAAATGAGATGACAAATGAGGAAGGCCCAGCACAAGAAGACACTCCGCACCAACTTGTCTACCCTTCACAGTAGTCGTGTGACAACTTCCTGCAAGTGGGAAGGATGCCAGGAGAGAGATTAATATTTGATGCATTTCAGTTGTCAGTTAGCTCTGAACACCAGCTGTGAGACATCTAAGCCAGCTTAGTCTCATTTTATTAGTACTTAACCATCCAACAGGATCAAAGTCAACAGAAATTCTGCTTCATAAATTATCTTCAGAGCCCTAAGTTGTCATAGGGAAAATAGAGAGAGCCCTGTTCTTAATCAAGTGTATTAGAACAAGGCATTTTCCAGAACCTGTTCTGAGACACAAGAAGGTGGGAGAGTCGAATGTGAAAACGCGGGCAAGTATGCATCTTTCAGGGTGATTCGCCAGGGAACAGCCCCAATTCCCCAAGTACCGCCATGAATCTCCCTATAGCACACAGCTCTGCCTGTCGAACAGCCTTTTGGAAAACAGAATCCTGACTTTACTTTTCTTTCACCCCCCACTCCCCGCAACATATGACAACCTCAACCAGCCAACAACAAAAGGTACCTCAAGGCCCTGCAAATGGCTTGAAACTCAATTGTGCCATCATCTCCAATCATGCAGCAGATACAAAAGAGCAAAGGGAAGCAGGGGACAAGAGACGGCACCTCGCCAGGCTCAGCAAAGTTAAATGGAGCTAGATTTCAGTCAACAGCTAGATTATAGTATCCCGTTTCTGACAAGATTGCAAGAAGCAGATTAATCCTCTCGGTGTGTCTTAATTGTGGGAAAGGTTTCTGTCCCCGAAATCCACCGAAGGTTGATGACAGGTGTGTGTCAGAGAAAGGCCACTGTGATCCCCGCCCAGTGGCTCAGAAATGGCGGGGAACCACCAGGAGATGGTGCTTTAGGGTATCTGAGTTTTTAAAGTGTGATACATTGTCTCTTGGCTGGCCCCAAGTTCTGTGCCACCCTTCCTTCCTCAGGACAAGTGTCCTGGCAGAGCATGGACCTCGTCCCATTAAGCTCATAATCTCTATCCCCTGGACGCTTCTGGCACACAGTTGTTGATTAAAGGGATACATCTTTGTAACTAACTGCTTGACTAGAAACATAGCCAGCCCTGTGGTTTATCCACGCCAGCAGTTGCTGGGATGCCCTCAGCCCTGGGATACAGTTCAGCCTTTCCATCCCATGTCCACATCAGAAGGGGGACCACGCTGAGAGAGGGGAGGAGAGGAAAAAGGCATATGATGTGCCAGACATCTGACCTGGTCCTAGCCAGGCCCTGTTGGCAATGACATGGCCGTGGACACTCTCAGTGTTTTCACAGATCTTGACTGTTCACCACATAAATCAGAAGATACAAACTTTGAGTCTCCATCAGAATTACCTGTAGTACTTTTAGGCCAGAGCAGTTTTTTTCAGTGTGAGTCTGAGATGCCTGTGTGCCTGATAAAAATACAGACACCCAGGTCCTCACCTGGCCTCAGCAATCAGAATCTCCAGGGCAGGGGCCTGGGTATCCCTATTTAGAAAAAGTTCCACAGCTGATTCTGAAGCAAACCCCCCCTCAGCAGGAAGTCCTGCCCTGGAGAGGCCCACAGTACACCCCACCCCACTGTACCAGGCTCTCAGACATCTCTGGCCAGGAACAATCTCCCTTGACAAGCAGGTCCCAAACTTGAGTGTGGCCCAGCATTGTGACATGCAGATTCCTGGACACCACCCCCATGGGCTCTGATTCAGTCAGTCGGAGGCAGAGATCAGGAATCTCCTTATGAAAACTTTCCAGGGGACTCTGACATGGGTGACCAATGGACCACTGGGTGGAAATTCCTCCATGTGGGGACATTGCCCGTGCCTAGCATGGCACCTGGCACATAACTATCTGATGCATGAGCAAAGCATGACTATATGAATTCCCTTGCAGGAGTAAGCTTTGTTTACTCTTGTGAAAGAGTGAGGCTCCAGCCACCCTCCTCACCAAAAACCACATGAAAAATGGCATTTGTATGTGGAGGTTTGCTCTTGTAACTATTCAGTATACATGCAGCTGTAAATGTTTGCATGACACTTGCAAACATTGCATTTGACCAACAATCTGATAATGACTCTGAGCAGCACCAACGGAAAGACCGAAGCCTTAGGGCGATGTTCAGTATTTTCTCAAGGAACACAGTCAGCAGCAGAAGAAAAACACAGCATCTGCAGCCCTCGAGTTCCCAGAATTCTGGCCATCTCCCACCACCACATGGCCTCCTGAAAAACTCCATCAATGTCCCAAATGCTGCACACCAACTAATAATCCCCAGGCTAGGCTGTGCGGGTGAGTTTGGCCATGCCTCTTTGTTTTGTAGAACAAGTTGTCAGGTGCGAGACCAGAAGCGGGTAGAAGGGGGTCCCATCCCCCCCCCCCCCCCCGGATATGTGGCCATGGAGGACAGGAAGGCATGGGCTGGCCGGCTGTGGTCTTGTGTTCGCAGGATCCAGGGTGGGCATGTAGGGCGTGGCCAGGACAGGAGGAGGGGCCTCCGTTCTCCTGCTACAGAAACACCATGGTGGAAAAAGTCTCGACATTCCTACAGTGGCTTGTGCCTGGAGGACAGGGTTCCTCTCTCCTCTCCCCTGCCTTCCTTATTGGGTGGCAAAGGGAACTAACAAAAACTTCCAGGTCTCTACCCTAACCTCTGTTCTTCTGGGACATTCTTTCTGCCCCACACTGCTGCTGGCTGCTTTCTCTTGGGGTGTTTTCTACTCCTCATCAATGGCTTAAAGGACCAGGAACAAGCGACTCAGAGTGAGTAGAGAAGCAGAGGTGGTGTCCGTGCTCTGAGACTGCGGGTTCAGGGGAGATAGCCCTGGGTTACTCCCCCATGGCCTGTCGTCCTTAAAACCTCCCTTTCAGCACTGTGTTATTCTGGCTCTCGGGAGCAGCCCTACCCAGGTGACAGCGTCCATGTAGAGGTTTATTAGCATGGGATTCTGGCAGAGAACTGGGAAAGGACACTTGGGGCTGGCCACCCAGGCAGAGTTAGAGGAAAGGTAGAGTCTGAAAATAGAAGTATAAGGGCCATGGTCAATCCATGTGCCCGATGTCCCTGCTTGCTGCCACCCAGAAAAAAGCCTCCTGAATAAAATCCGAAGGGCATGCTGGAAGAAGAATGTGCTGAGAGAAGGATGCTGAGACCACTCCTGCAATCCTCTCCTTCATGAGACCCTGTGGTGACTCCAGAGGGGACACTGTTGTTTAACATGTGGATCCAAACAGGGACATAGGGAAGAACTAAGACAAACACAGCATGTCCACATGTGGCTAAAGGCGGAAGGTGAACCCACAGTGAGCACATCATGAAGCAGATATCTGGGGTCCAACTTGGAAGTGCCTCTGGCTCCCACAGATAGTCTCACTGTGTAACTTGGGGAAAGAGTAGCCCTGGTGGCCTTTCCCGGCTGCACCAGGTGGCCTCTCGGGAAGAATGTCGCCTGCACCCATCCTTCCCACCTAGGGCAGGCCTCCCCGGAGAGAGAAGACAGCTCCAGGGTTGGGTCCCCACTCCTGCCTGCCCCAACATTTCATGGTGTCCTCACCTTGAGGAGAGTATGGGTCAGGCTCTGGCTCTTCCTTCCCAGAAGTTAGTCCAATGGAAAAACATGCTCAGGAAGTCATCTACACTGAGCATGGCTTTGCTAGAGCTTCTTAAACAAATACATACCATTCTCTTGACCTTCAGAGTCAGTTTTAAGACAATGAAACTGCTCAAAATACTGTGTCAGGTGTCGGCACCTCAAGAAATGGAGTTTCTGAGGGACTCTTGGTGTCTGAAGTCTGATTTGGTGCAGGGCACACCCCCAGATGCACCTGCGCTTAAGCTTTGCCACGGGCCCAGGCTGGTGGGGGTAGAGGAGCAGAGGCGTCCAGGGCAGAACTCTGGAAAAGCTATTGTCTTCCCAGAAATACATAGGGGAGATAACAGACCAGCTAAGCTTCATCCTTTGTCCTGTTCTTATCCCATTCTTCCCACCTGGGACACAGGTAGATGCCCAGAGATGGAGCAGCATCACGTGGTAAGGACTGAGGGCAGGGGAGCGAGCAGGACCAGGATGCCATAGACCTCGTCGACCAGTGCATCAGTCTTCCAGCTCCTTCCTCAAACCCCTCAGGTTAAGCCAACAAAGTAGGTCTGTTATAGGCAGGTAAATAGTACGAGGGAGACAGTGAAGACAAAGAAAGGCCTTGGAATACTTCCAGTCTGCAAGGACAGCCTGATTGTCTACAGGACTCAGACAGAGTCACAGAAAACGCAGAGTATTGGGGCTGGAATTACATTTCCAAATGAGTGTTTGTTTGCCCCATCTAACAGTTTCAGATTTCACTGGCTAAGCAAACATATTTGGTACAGACATAGCTACTTTTCACCAGTTTGTCATCTTGGGGTACAGCATTAATTGTTGGTTATGAGAAGTGGGAAGAGGGACAGCCCCCTTTACCTGAATGTGAAAGTATTGGAATTTTATTTCCTCTTTGATGAAAAGTTTGAAATTTTTACCCCATCACAGAACAAAAGGAACTGTGACTTCTGTTTCACCATTTGCATAGCTCATTTCATGTACTTTTGACAGTTCTATCATGCTTCTGACAGTTATGACTCCCCCCTCCCCGCTAAGGGAAGCAGAGAGGGGAAATCTGCTCTTAACCCATATTAGCTCATCACAAAACATTACACATTATGCAATCTTAAGAATGAGTTTAGCAGAACATTTTGCCTTTAGTTTGAAAAATAGCCCCACAAATCTCTAATGAGATGATTTCCTTATAGGTAAACAAAAACCACCCTGATAAGTCACCTGCTTCAAAATGTAAAACATACACTGTTAGGGTCCCTCAAAGAACATTCTAGCATCGGCCCAAAGCTCCTTAAAGAACATTGTGGGAGGTGCCTGAGCCAAACCATCCTTCCCTGAACAGGTATTTGTGAGCCAGTCCTATGTTCTCTTGGGGACACCACCACAAGGAAAGCATGGCCCCCTCTTGTAGAGCTTGCAACCTATAGGAGACACAGACACCACTTATGTAATCACAGACATTGTGATAAAGATATGAAGACTCGAGAAGGGTTTCCCAAAAGAAATGATGCTTAAATTAGTTAAGATGCCACCATCTTGATGTTCCCACAGACCCGGGAAGTTGACCAGAGCTCTCTAAGACAGTCACTAGGTCTACACTTTCTTTCTGTACCCTCTTAATCTTCCTCACCAGCTAGCTCTAGGCAGCTGCTGCGCAGAGAACCTGGTGATTTGACAGGAAGGCATATTCCTATTACTCCAGCCTTGCTCTCCCAAGATTTTGGTTTCTAACCGGAGAGCTTTCACATCCTCTCCAGCTGCCTGTAAGGACGTGCTCAGGCAAGGCTCAGGCAACCAGTGTCTAAACAAAGGAAGGGGTGAAAAAAAGGGCCAGTCTAGAGAGGAAGTGAAAGATTCAAGTATCATTTTCCCCAACCTCTTTGAGTTTCATATGATTTGCAACAGCGTGCCAAAGGCTATCTATAATCAAAACCAAAGGAAAAGCCATCCTGAGAGAGCAAAGGATAAAGAACACTCTGGATGTCAGGTTTAGGGTCACGCCACATCTCCAGTCAATGGTCCGGTAGATCAGGAGAAACAGCTCTAGGGATCAAGTTCTAAAATCAGTCATTTCAAGTTTCCGGGAGTGTAAAATCAAGATGAAACAAAGAGATGCTAACATCATGAAAGCAATCTGTCCCTTCATAAGAAATGGCAGCAGTACACAGGACACTTTTCTTGCATGTCAATGCAAACACTCTTTTACACATTTTTGGGTTTTTTTTTAAACATCACAAGATTCACGCAGGTTTGTAATAATGGTCTAAAATAAACCACCCATGCAAATTCTCTGAATGGCATTCCTTGCCATAACTTTAATGATAACCCGAAGCCAGAAGCCTGTTACCTTATGCTATTTGGTAAATGTCTGCATATGATTTTCCAAACAGAAATAAGGTCATGCCAGCGTGGTCATGTGCATAGACAGATGCCACACAGGCATGTCCGTTTCTCAACAAGACACTGCATTGCGTAAACTTGCATATTCGGTGATAATCAATGGACCACTGGGAGCTAGGAATGAATTTCATTAGTCCAGTTCATAACTTGCAGTCCAACTTCAATCAAATGCACAAGACTGTATCCTTCGAATAGGAGCACAGACAGCCATTCTGCTGAAATCATCACGCCATTGAACTGCAAAATGGGGTCCTCCAAAGCACTTTCATGGGTATTTTATTGCCTCAAGAGTAAAAATAGTGGTACTTTCCAGAGAAAAATTATAGCTGCTGTTTCCAGGTTTTCTGTGGTAATTAACCTAGATGCGCCGGGGTGATGAGGGGTCTCCCTAATGACTCTATCGCTCAGAAAGGGAACATTTCCCTCTGATCTTCTCAGACAGTATCATCAGGGTGTTGTCAGTGCAAACAATACCCTTATCTAGCTTCTTTTCAAGTCACCTGATTAACTGGAGAAAATAGAAACAGAGAGAAAAGAGTATGTCCTTGCAGCGGCGGTAAATGTCACTGAAAGGCCAGGGGACCGTCCTGCCTTGGCTTGCAGTTCTGGCCAAGTCTCCTGGGGGCCACTCAGCTGCTCCTTGGACAGCAGGTGGCCGTCTCCATGCTCAGTGGCCCTTTAGGGCTGGGCATGAAAGCCACCACCTCTGTGAAGCCCCCTGCCAACCAGCTCCAGGGGCATGGAGGACCCCTGAGGCTCGGGGTCACCGCTCACTTTACGTGGTATACTCTGAGTGTGAAGTTGCAGCCTTCCCTAAAGTGATCGCAGCTGGAATTTCTCCAAGGAAACTCCCAGGGAGGTGACGAGAAGGAGGACAACAGGTCTCTGTGGTGGCTTCTTTCTCCCACACCCAGTGCGCTCCAGAGTAAGGAAAAGATGCCCCAAGAGGGCAGACTGTCAGGTCCAAATTCTCACTTGGAGGTAGGGAATATGAAAAGATTTCAATCTAAAATAGAACCAGAGGATGGGAAATGAAGAATCTCACACATATGTCCTCAGGAAAACAATATTTAAAAACTGAGACATTGATTTCCTTTAAATACCCGACTTTCAGAAACTTACCTTCGGCCCAATGAGCCTCCGTCAAAGATCTCTTCCCATCCTTAAGCCAATACACTTCTGCTTGAATCCTGGCTGGAACCCCCCTTTTTGCCTCCCCTGCCTATAAACAGTTTGCTCCAAACCCTCAAGGGACTTACTTGTAGCTTGTTACAGCATGTGTATCCCAAATTGTATTTCCTCTGCTATTCCTGAATAAACTTAATCTCTGATCATTTGAGCTTTCCTCAGTTTGTCTTTATTTAGGTTGACAAGAAGGCATCTGCCTTGGAAAAGGAAGCCTGGCCACCACGAACGTCAATGCAGAACACAGAAAGCGCTTGTTAATGAAGCTATTCATAATAATAATAGTAATAGCTAACCTTTCTGCTGGGGGTACTACGTGCCAGAGCCTGGGCTTATTGTTCCACCTATGCATCTTGGAAAGGACAGCTTCTGCTTCAGTACGTCGTCTCTGGGGAATCTTAGGAAGAAAGGCAATGCCAGTCTCTAATATGAAAGTCTGGGGAAATGCTGATTCTTTTCAGTGATCCCAAGGACATGTTTCTTCTAATAAAATGTAGGGGAAGTGGTGTGTGTGTGTGTGTGTGTGTGTGTGTGTGTGTGCATGTAAGTGTGTATGTTTGTGCATTCATGTGTGTGCATGCGTGTGCATGTAATTTGTTTTCCTGGCTTGAACTACCTCAGTGTTGGAGGCACAATGCTCCCAGCCTGGCTTTCAGGAGAGGGAGGAATGCATGGCATCTTGCCGCGCCTGGGCCTACCTGCTGGGAAGCCGGCTCTGAGCACTGGTAGGGTGCATGCCTTCGATGACCAGGTTTGGGGCTGCCGCTTGCCCTAGCATCCATTTGTCCCCAAGTCTCCCACAGCGCCATTGCCAGCCCAGCTCATAAAACACTGGGTGTGGCCCCTGACAACACTGTGTGCCCCCTCCCTCATCCCAGTGGCAGACATGAGCCAGGGGTGTGTGAGGTTTGAAAAGCAAATGTTCTTCTGAACCCTATGGGCTCATTATTCAGTAGAACAGTGGTAATATAATGCATTTTCATTTACTTAGCCTTAAATATATGTAAATTAAAGGGTTTTCTTTTATTAAAAATAACACTGAAACTCACCACTGATGTGTTTTTGTTATTCTAAAAAGGAGCAGTACTAGAGGAATGAGGCTCTAATGACATTTCACATTCAGATTTGTGTCTTGCTGAAGAAAGAGGGGCCTCTCCACCCCAGGGCCTGAGCTGGGGAATAAAGCCCTGCCCACCGCGCTGCCACCAGCGACTTTCACTCTGTACACATTCTTATTGTCTTAAGTTGTGATGGAGGGAACGGCTCACCCTGGTTGGAAGCCTAATTGCAGCCAAGAAAGAAAAATAAATTGCTGCTCTCCCATTGGAGTTGTGCAATACTGGAGAATCAGTGTGCAGTGGGGAGAGAGGGTGCTGGACCTTTATTAATGTCAGGAGGGCAGTGGCCCTGCTGAGTCTTCTAGAAGAAAGGACTCACCCATCACGGTTCCACCTCCCTCAGTCCGCCCTGTCCCCTGTAGCCACATGGTCACAAAGACTTCAGCAGCCCCCCTACCATCGGTGGCGACTATTTCCAGTGCGTCTCACATGCCTGTGCTTGTAATTCTCACCGAAATTACCTCAGCCAACAGCCTGGCATCCAGGCCCCTCTGCTGGGCTCACCAAGCCCTCCCAGCCCAAACCAACAGTGTCCCTTTGGGAACCCCTACTCCTTTACAACAGGACCCTCGCATTCTAGGCCATTAGAATTGGTTCCATCCTCTGTTTCAGTGTCCTAGTGTTGCTGTAACAAACTACCACAAACTGAGTGGATTAGAGCCACAGAAATGTATTCTCTCTCTTCTCTGGAGGCCAGAAGTGCAACATCAAGGTGTCGGCAGGACTAGGCTCTCTCTCCCAGCTCCTGGTTGCTCCGGCCAACTTTGGCATTCCTTCCCTGGCTTGTAGATTCATCACTTCAATCTTTGCCCCCATGGTCAGGTGGTGTCTTCCCTTTGTGTCTTCACATGGTGTTCTCCTCTTCTTATAAGGATGCCAGTCACAGTGGATTAGGGCCCACTCTACTCCAGCATGACCTCATCACACCTTACCTAATTACACCTTTGACAACACTTGTTTACAAATAAATTCACGTTCTGAGGTTCTAGGAAGGACATAAATTTGGGGGAACACTTTTCAACCCAGTGCACCCTCTTATCTTGTGTGTTAGGAGAGTGAATTACCAAGGACCACACAGGGGTAGGGTGGGCAAATTCTTCTGATTCCAGGTCTGTGGTCAGCCCACTGCCACCATAACTCGAGCTGTCCCTAAGGGTATATGCCTCTCTGTCCTCTCGGGCCACAGCTTCCACAAGATCGGGCCCCCACATCAAGCCTTCTCAGTGGAGTTCACTGTCCGTGGGCTCTGTCTTTCTGGTGATGTTAACTCTTGCACATTCACCCTGTACAACAGGCTCATCTGCTCCCTAATCACTTCCAGCCTCAGGTTGATGAGTTTCTCAGACGTGGCCCTGATGTCTTCAGTAAGATCCTAAGCTTTTTCTAGACAGAATCACATCTCACTTTCCTGTCTTCACTCTGGCATTTAGCAAAGTGCCGTGTACCACAGGTCATCAGGAGACATTTGGAGGGATGGGGGTTGTTCCTGTTTCACTGACATCCCATCCAGGGAGGAAGGCAAATGCAGCTCTGGGACACTGCCTTTTGAGTTCAAAAATAATCTCAGAGGATCAAAAAGGACTTTTAGACTGCCTACAGCATCATGCTAATAACACAATTAAAGTATTTCTATAATAATAACACACGCCCAGAGGTGGACCACACCCTTGGACAGCACCCCACTCAGCCACCTGCCCCTTATCCATGGGGAGTTACAGGTATGGGTAGGTGAGAAGCAGTGTAAGGAGGAGAGCAGAGTCCACTCGATTCCCAGGCTGTCCCTGCACCCCTGGCGGCATCTCCACTAGGCTGAGTAGTATCCTCCCAAATTCATGTCCACAGGAACCTCAACATGTGACTGTTTGGAAATACGGTCTTTGCAGTTGTAATTAGTTGAGAGGAGGTTATACTAGAGTGGGGGGGGGGGGACGCTGATTCAAGATGACTGGTGTCCTTTTAAGAGAAGAGACACAGAAATATACACAGAGTGAAGACGGACATGTGCCAGTGGCGATGGATTAGAATGATGCCTCTACAAGCTATGGAAGATGAGAAGGAGGAGGAAGTCTGGAAGGGCCCTCCCCTACAGGTTTCAGAAGGAGCACGAACCTGCTGACACCTGGATTTTGGACTTCTGGTCTCCAGAACTGAGACAATAAATTTTTGTTGTTTTCTGCCTTCTGGTTTATAGTATTTTGTTACAGCCGCCCATCGAGACCATGTATTCTTCCAGGGTTACGCACCTGCACTGCCTGGCCCTTCCCGGGCTTGAATTCGAGGTATCCTTGTGGGCCACCACCCCAGAGCTTCCCATGGGATGGTCGGCAGTCTCTATTAAACTGCATCTCAGCCCAGCTCCCCCTCTACCTACTCCTGCATGCAAATCTCTACCTCACAGTCTATTTCACAGAGAACCCACCCCATCACAGACAGCATGGTTTTGGGGTGGTAGGATTGCCGGGGAAGACCTTTTTTTCATTTCATAAGGAATTCCACTAATGTTGCTTTTCAATGGTTGTAATTATAACATCCCAGAAGCCTGTTATCCTTGTACTGACAGATGTGTGCATGCAGGCATACATGTACACACATGTACACACGTGTACACGTTTCTGAGGAGAGCCAGGTGCTGTCACTGTTGGGTCACAGATCAGCCAATCAAGGGATGAAGCCCAGGCAAGTGCTGGCCTTTTAAATAAATTTCATGGAGAAACCAGTTTTGAAACTCCTTCCTTGCTCTACCTAATTGCTAAGCTGGTAGCAGAATTAGATCTTTTGGGCCTCGATGCCTTCATTCTCCTTGCCACTTTTCCAGTATTTGTTAGAACACTGGAAGCTGGGAGAGGGTTCAGTACTCCGCAACACAATATCTCCTCCAGGAATAACTGGGGGTGGCCTCCCCAGTAACGATGATGGGTCACTGGTCTGCTGGCCGGGGTCCCCCCAGGGCATTATTGCCATCTTGACTAGACCACTGCAATCAGACAGGTTGGTCACATGGAGTGGAAAAGGTTTTAATAATTTAATTGGATCTGCTATAGCCCTAACATGATCTCTCAGGTAGACCCCCTACATTGAGTTGCGATGAGACACGATTGTCCTCCCCACCCCCAGGGGGAGTCCTAATCTCAAAGCCGCTGGAGGGCAGCTTCAGATGCTGAACATGGGTTACAACCACCACTGTTAATGTCTTGGGGGACCCCAACATGGCTCCTTGGATGAATTTTCCACATGTGCATTCACATCCACGGGATACAGACAAGGCCTTACAAATTATTTCGAATTTCCCTCATAACTACATTGATTCCCTGCAGAACCTTCAAGTGGCTGAACACAGACTGTCACCCAGCCTGTTGGGGAAAATAAACACCCCCTGTGGTCACGTGAAGCCAAGGCCCAACAACGAACACAAACAGTTTCTCATCCAAGGTCAGACATTTCCGGGATTGGGGAATGAACTCCGAATCAGGAGGGCTCTGCACAGAAAAAGATGTGAACCAACTGCGGGGAGGAAGCAGAAGAGGAAACAAGGCAAGGCCTGACCAAAAGCATTAAGCAACAGCTGAGATGCTCCAAGGTGGGGAGTGAGTATTGATTTTTGCAGCTCAGCACAGCCAAGTCCTTTGAAAGAACAAAGTCTAAATCACAGCCCACCTAAAGGTGTGTGGCCCTAGCAAACCCACATAAGGGTAATTGTGCTCTATAAGTTATTTTCCATAGCTCTCTCTAGACCCCTGACAGACAGAAAGGGATAACATGAGTGCATTCATCAATGGAAATATTTTTTATGGGCATAAAGATATTGGGTTTGACCATCACCAGATCTGAGAAATGAGCACACCTTCTGAGAAGCCAAAGCAATTATCTTCCCAATTCTTTTGATGCCATAAAATAGCAAGTTGACAAAAACTAGTAAAATATCACAGCAAAAACCCAAATCTGTAACTCTTCGGCTACTTTACAGAGATTTGTGTGTGACATGACCATTTGCTCCTCTCTTTTAATAGAATCCATTTGTATTATATTACCTCTAACCTTTCCCAGAAGTATTTTACTACAAAAGAAATTGTTGTGTTTTTTGTGTGTGTGTGTGTGTTTTTTAAGCATCTTGTTAAGGAAGAGAAGAAACAACTGACCCAATTTGAAAGCCAACCAGTCCCACCACCAAAGAGGGAACCTTATGATGTGGAGGGAGGCCATTGTTTGACAGTCATATAACTACAAACTGCCTTAATTTCAGCAGCCCCTGTATGCCAGCAACTAATGTATTGAGCATCTCATTGGTGTGGGTTTAGAATTAGAAAGAATGTAGAGAAAGGAGGAAGCAATGACTAAAACTAGCCATTAGTCACAGAGCACTCAAAGCTTGTCAAGGTGACAACTCCTTTGTTTTTATTAGGTTCCAAGAGAACCAAACGTGCCACTAACAACCCGCTAGAGTATGAGTGTGGTCATTTAGGATGGTGCTAATTGCTCCCAAGCCTCGCTCAAAAGCACTTTTTTTAAAAAATAAGAGAAATATACTCATAAAAGGGACTCTTAAGAGTTCTAAACATACCCAAAATAATGACTGTGCAGTGTAGGTATATTCAGATCTCTCAAGCAGGTATTCTGAACCTTGTATAATTTCATGTATGACTTCCTGGGTCTTCATAAATGTTCCTTTGAGCCTGGCTCCTTTGCTAGAATTTCAAATGGGGGAGCCCAGTGATAATACAGCAAGCCAGGCTGCACAATGAAAAAAATTAATTTAGGCTCATGTGGTTCCAGGTATTTTAAAATTACTCATTTGCCATGGATTACCCCTCACCGCCTTTCAAACAACCATAGGTAAATTATTATCACTGCATGTTGCTTCAGAGGTGGTGCTTTGGCTTTCAAATAATTCCCCTAAATTTCAGAGGGGAACAAATATGGCCCAGCTACAGATACCTAAGTTGAAGCAGACACTTTCACGGTGTTTATAAATCAGTTGTTTCGTGGAGAGAGGAAAACTCATCAATATAAATACCATTCTCCCTTCATGCTTAACAAAGGGGCATGTACCTTCAGCATCGCAGGGGGTTGTGTTTGGCTGCATTTCAGTCTGGCGCAGAAATCACGGGGCAGCACGAAGGAAATGTGAGGCACCAGCTCTGCCCTCCAATCGTGACTATGGAGGCTCATGGCAGCTTTGTTCACACAAAAACACAGCCAAGTAAGGCTAAACATCACCTTCCTTTTAAAGTTCACGGCAGAGCTGAAATTCTTCCTCCGAATTTCCAGACCTACTATGTTCCGGATGCCTGCTAGGGCCACTTGAAGCTGGGGCTGCTGGGCCGGCCACCATGGCATGTCAGACCTGATAGACATCTAGGGGCATCTCACCATGGAACAGGTGCTTCTCAAGGAAGACAGGTAAACGTGAAAGGAACAGGCAGAGGGAGAAGCGCTTCCATGTTCTCACTCCCAGGGCCAGCACACCAATAGCATATCACAGAGTGAGTCTTGAAGGGTCCCGGGGTGCCAGACGGGATAGGTATTTGGGTATGGAAGCACCTCCGATGCCAAAAGCGTGCTATAATGTGAGCATTGAGCTATTTGCAGCAGGTAATTATTATGTGGTCCCTCACGGGAGGGACACGCTCTCACACAGCAGACTGGGGTATGGAGGCTGACCCTAGCTGTGCTGTCCAGCCACTGAAGGTGCCCTGTGAACAAACCTGCCCCAGTATCAAGGGCTGCGATGGCCTCACACACTGAAAAACAATCTGCTAGGAGTCAAACAGTCAAACAGTCACATTGTGCCCACGCTGTTCTTTTCCATGTGTCTCCTGGTCCCTCTTCATCCAGGGGCCGTGCGGTGACGTATGCTTCTGTTTATTATTACCTTTGGAACCCGCCACCAAATTACTGTGAGCTTTCACGCAGCTGCAAACGCACCTCCTTTGGAGCTGGTTTAGCTGAGGCTACTCTCAGAGAGGGGCAGGCAGATTTTGTGAAAGACTCATCAGCACCTCTAGTGAGTAGGAGACCCTGGAACAAGGGACACCCCATTACGAGAAAAGTAATCCAGATGTCTTTTCTAGGAGAAGGGAAAAGAAGGAAACACTTGCAGTTCCAAACTTCACTTTTTTCCCCTCTTTAAACGCTCTTAGGATGCCACGAGACTGTACACCTGTCTCTATCTGTAAGTTGAAAACATATTTACCCCGTTGTTGCTGGTGAATGGATGGGAATTCTTCCACTTTGCTGCCAGGAATGCCAAAGAAATGCATACTTAAAATTGAAAAAGGAAAGTCTTTTAAAGGCCGTTTATTTGGGCGATGACGATGACACAAATGTTTCTTTCTCCTGACAGGGCCCACCCACAGAAAGGAGCAGAACAATGGAGCGGGGGCCCTCCAGGCACTAGACGGCCCTGGAGAGGCCTCCTGGCTCTGGCCCGCTGGCCCATTCAGCTCCCAGGGCCCTCCCACCCTCCTGTATACCGACAGTCCCGCTAATTACATGTCAGCCTGGCGACTCTGGCCCACCGGCCACCACCAATTACAGCCACACTGACATCGCTCAAGTAGTTCATGTGTTTACAGAGTTTGGCGAATCTTTCCCAAAAAGTGAAAAATTACTAATATTTAATAAAAAAGAGTGGGTTGACCAGGGAGAAAGGATTCACTTTGCACATGTATCAATGTTGAGCAAGAAGCCCAAAGTTCTGTTTTCATGTTGCCCTCACCTTGGACAAACCACCCCATAAACTGTTAGGGCAAATTCCCAAAGCCTTTTTCGATCTGCAAAATTGATAGATATGTGTCAGAATCAGGCAGCTCTGGTTACAGAGGGCTTAAGTGATCCCAGCAAGCAAACAACAAAAGTTACATCATGTTCATCAACATTCATCATTCTAATTGCCTGAACCTCCACCAGAACAAAGTCACACCATAGTTTTACGGTATTTGATTAATGAGGGCAGGAAAATTGAAGTTTTTGCAATAAAACTAAAAAAAAAAAAAAAAAAAATCAACAGACTTTTATCGTTTTTTCCCTTATGATTTTAATTTAATGGCTCGTGTTTTCATTACTGCAGAGGCTGTACACTTTAGCTTGCAATTATGTCCCATCTGTGAAGCACTGTGTTATTACAGTTTATTCTAGTAGCTTTTCAATCACTTTTGAGTTGGGCTTTACAAGTATTCTTGCAGCAGGTGGGCTTCCTGGCATAAGCCCAGGAACACACAAAGCGCAAAGCTGGAGTTTAATGGCAGCATATGCATGTGGCACAGAGCACCAGCCTTCCCCCATATGCTGCTAAGCAGCCTCTCCAGCCTGCCAGTCACTCTTCTTACTGACTACAGTCTCTAAGTAGTTTTCTGCCAGGGAAAAATATACCAAGGCAGCAAATTTCTCCAGTGCACCATCCTTATTACTGAGACAACCCTGTCATTAGCACAAGCACAATGAACCTGCACTGGGGATGCATACCAATTAGGTGGCACAGAGCACTTTTGCTTCTTATCTCTATGGAAACGCCCACCCCACCCCCCTCTGGCTGCAGTGGACAAGCAGGAATGTCCCCCACCCATATGTCACCTAGTTAACACTGTACACTGTGATGTGAACCAAAATCTCCTCCCGCCCCTGCTGCAGCAGGCAGAAAGCAGCAAACAACAGAAGTTGCCATACATTTTGGAGGCATTCGCCTTTAGAATTCTGGATCCTGCACAGCCACAGCTCACAGCCACGAGCAGGAAATGATGTTTAAGTCTATAAATAATGTTCTCACATTAAATCTAGCAGGGAGAGTTCAAGCAATCTAAAAGAAATTGCTCTATCCCATTAAAAAAATGGAAACCAAACTTTTTTCTTTTTTCTTTTTAATTAATCTAAAGAGTGCTTCACTTCTAAGAGACTGGGACAGCTCCTGGAGCCACAAGCCTCATAACCCTCTTCCCTGGAATTTTTACCTGCCTCCCTAATACAAAATAAAGAGACAACTTAAAATGTTTGTGTATACAGGATTTTCTCACCACAATGCTGTGAACTTTGCAAAGACATACAAATAAAGCCTTTTGTTTTCTTTGTGTGTGTGTGTGTGTGTGTGTGTGTGTGTGTGAGAGAGAGAGAGAGAGAGAGAGAGAGAGAGAGAGAGAGAGAGACTCAGTTTCTATTCTATTTCATAGCTCAATCTGTACACAACTGAGAGATTCTGACTTTATTGATTTGGGGTATTTTAATTGACAGTGTTAACTCCCAGCAATGACAAACCATGGCTTTATTCACCTCTAAATTCCACCAGCAGTTCTAAAATAGGGTAGACCCCTGAGTGCTGGCACCTGAAACTCGGTGTCCCCCCTTCCTAAACTTGCTGCCCCCTCTTCTTTAACTAATAGGCCCATCAGCATACCTTTTATAAATAAGTTTAATCTTTCTCTTCAACTGAGTGTACTGGAGTCTTACTTTCTTCGCGTAGGAATATTTTTTCCAACTCTGTCTCTCCACCGTCACACACTGTGTGGTCTAGAGACTCTCTCAGGCTGACTGCAGCACAAGCAAGGGGTGCATTCACAGGCTCTTTCTGTCACGCACATTTAGGGGATCCCTGGTGAAGTGCAAAGCTTTTTAAAGTAGAATGATGCAACAGCCCTGAGCTTAAGAAATCTAAGTGAGGTAATATTTAAGACAAACCTAAGTGTTATTTTTTTAAAGAACACCCATCAAATATTAGATGCCATGAAATAAAGTCATGCTGCTAAGTGGCAGTGACTCAGAAAGATAAAAAATAAAGAGGAGTCAGAAAAAGTGACTTCTGAGCACAGAATCAACTAGACTTATGTTAGGACTGGCGATATTCCCCAGGTACTATCACTGACAGAACATTTTTTTTTATTATTAGAAAAGCAATTCTAGATATATGGGAAATTCACTGGATTCTAATGGGAATAATTTCCACCTGCATAATGTGCTCCTACGGGAATCACACAACTCTTTGATTTTTGTTTTTAAGTTAAAGACATCAAGGGAAAAGAAAACTTCTGTACAAAGAGAAAGAGCAGTTCTCAGCCAGAGCAGCCCACTTCCAGCAAAGTGGAGAAAGGCAGAGGGAGGCAGAGGCCAAAGATGTCTGACTCAGTGCTAAAGGCTATCAGCCTTCTCCCTAAAACAAGAGGGTCGACATTAAGTAAGAGATGCAACTGCAAATCAGTCAGTAACTTTGCCCTTCCAGCTAGTCAGAGATTTGAATAATCATAAAGAACATTTATTCCCCGACCACGACGCTATAATTGACTATAAAAACCCAGAGAATGAAAGCCACTTGTATTTCCATTTATTACAGTTTTCCCTTCTCAAAGCAAGACTGTGAAACCCATCATAGGTGACCCTACCCACTGCTTCTAGGACAGGGAAAGGGTGTGGGGCATGGTTACTGCCACCCCCATTGATTTTTCTGTTCACCCCTTTAAGGACAGCTAATCTTTGCCTGGACATTATAGGTTGGGATGCAACTGGAGAGATAGGAGCGCCTGCAGACCACAGCCCAACATGGTAACCAAGGCCAGCAATTCCACTCCGAGTGGGAGGGAGGTGCCTCTTTCTTTTCTTGTACAACTGTCTGTTCTGATTGGTCAGAACCTGAGCCTCATGGTTATTAAACATTTCGAGTACCACTCTCTCTCTCTCTGGGTTCATGATTTTTCTTTGCGGGTGCTGCTATGGATTGAATTGTATCCAAAGACAGGTGGAAGTCCTAACCCCCAGTACTTCAAAATGTGACCTTATTTGGAAATAGGGCCATTACAAATATAACTAGTTAAGAAGAGATCACATGGGAATAAGGTGGTCCTCATCCAATATGACTGGTGTCTTTATAAAAGGGGAAATTTGGACACAGAGAAGAGACCACAAGGAGAAGACGGTCATGTGAAGACAGAGGCAGAGATTGGAGTGATGCATCTATAAGCCAAGGAACACTTGGGGCCACCAGAAGGTGGAAGAGGCAAGGAAGGATTCTCCCTTAGAGACCATAGGGAGCATAGCCCTGCTGACACCTTGGTCTCTGGATCTGGTCTCCAGGACTGTGAGAGAATACATTTCTATTGTTTTAACTTATTCAGTTTGTGATGCTTTATTATGGGAACCTCGGAAACTACTACAGGTGTCCGTTAGATAATGACTTTTAGATTCATAAAATCAGGAGGGAAAAACTTGACATTCCATTGAAAAAGCAGTTGGCTCCAGCTTCCAAGGAATAGAGAGAAATGAGTTCAAGAGCCTTGGAGCCACACTTCCTGGATTCTACACAGTCCTTATAAAAGAGCAGCAGTGTATCTGTAATTAAGAGGATGCTAGATCCAGTCAAACTCAGTTCAAATCTCAGGTCTGTCACTTGGCAGCTGTGCCGCCACGGAAAGTTCACTTAATCTCTCTGAGCTTCAGGTTTCTAGTCTATGTAATGGAGGTAATAGTACCTAAGATGTAAATTTTCTGTAAGGCTGAAATTACTTAATCCGTGCAAAAAATTACATTTAGTATGTAGCAAATTCTTGGGGAGGCATACTTATTAGATCTCAATATAATACAATTTATTAGGATAAAATATCATTTTTTTCCTGTTCTTAAAAACCTTATTGAATTTTGTGCTATCACAGTTCAAAGTAGTTTTCCATTCTCTGACAGTCATATCGTACACAAGGTTTCTTTTCACATATGAAATAAAACCACAAACTTGTCTAAAGGGGACAAGGAAAAACTGTGTTATAGAATTAATGTGCAGCCTAGGCTCTTCTAGGCTCACTATGTGCAACTCTTTCTGATCACAGATGACCTCTTTTACCTCCAATTCTATGGCACTCTTATCAATAACACTATATTCGAAACCGTATTATGGGTCTGCCTTTTGGTTAATTTTCTCCTTCTGCGCTTTTTCTATCTCCTCTAATAGTAGGTGCCTTAAAGATAGGGATTCTGTGTAATAATTCCTCATATCTTTAGCCTTCACGCATTATTTTGCATGTGGAATGACCTTAAAATATTTAATGAAGGTAAATAAGATAAAAAGAAAGATAACAGAGCTTATAAAACACTTTCAGTATGCTACCCAATTTGATCCAGCCTAACAGGGTCTGTAGTGCCACTCTTTTTTTCTTTTTTTTTTTAAATGAAGATATAAAAGATCAAAAAGGTTAAGTTATTCTTTGGAATCCAAGCCTATGTCCCACTTAATAGCTAAAAGCTTAGCTATTCATTTGACTCTTGAATCTTTGATGACGGGGTGGGTGGGGGTGATGATAATGGGGGATTCTAGGGCATTTCTACCAGTCTCTGAGTATTATCATCACGCAGTATCAGTGATTTTAAAATTAAGGCTTTCTTCTTTAGTGAACTGGAGGAATGATAGTAAAATAAAACTGGAGCAGGAAACAAGACATTTGGGTTCCAGCCCTGGCTTTTCAACTAAGTAGTCATCAGAAATTTGTCAACTTATTCAATTTCTTTAGGCCTCAATTTCCTTATATTTTTTTTTTCCTTATATTTTAAGTGAGATAATTTCAAATGACTTACTCACCATTCAAATAGGTTTGCTCCTTCCCTCAGTATTTCACCAAATATATGTATTCCTTGTTTGAACTTAACATAAACATCAAACTTAATAAATAAACACATGTGGGATTCTGGCTGTGCTGCTTATAGGTTGTGTTATCTTGGGCAAATTAGTTATCTGAGCCTCAGTTTTCTTACCTGCAAAATGGGAACACTAACAACCAAATGTTACTCTCTGTACCTCTGACAGTTCTAAGTACTCTGCAACTACTTAGCACTTTTTCCTCATTACAACCACCAGAGGCTATTAATATTCTTAGTATCCTCACACACAGATGAAAGAACTGGGACAAAAGGACATTAACTAGCTCCCCCAAAGTCCATAGCTCGTGAGGGCCAGTGCCAGCATCTGAATCCAAGCAGCAGCCCCAGAATCGTTGCTGCCAAAAGGTACAAAGCTATAGCTCCTCTTGGTGATGTGGTGAAAGTGAAATTAAGTAATCCGGGTAACCATGTAAAAGGTGCAGTGCTTAGGACTCAGTAGATGTTAGCTCTGAGTAGGGCAATCACACATAATCCCTCTCTTTGCTTTAAAAGTGCAAGGTGTCACTGTTAATAATTATCCTGTAACAAGAGGTGGAACCTAGGAATCCCTCGGGCAAACTGGATCACAGAGCCTTAGCTGTAATTACTATCTCAGACTGTAAACTCCCTGAGAGAAGAGCCTATGTGTTTTCACATACGCTATTGCATAGAGACTCATAAACAACCTGAGTGATGGTGATTCTCCCTGGAAGGTGAATTTGAGGCAAAAGGACTGAGAGGAGAATGACTGCTACTTCCTTCAACAGCGTCATAACCTGCATCCAAGATGGTGAAGCTGCAGGGGTGATGGTGACACCCACGACCCTGACATAAGGTAAGGCTTTTAAATCCCCCCAACAGTGAATCAAATAAAGATATCTTCATTATTTTTAATGTACTCATTTATCAGTATGCCTTCCCAAGGATGGAAAAAGAATAACACTGAATATCATTAAACCTCTGATTTTACAAAATTCACACACTACTCATATAATATTTGTGGTTAAAATAAAATTGAGATATAATAACTATATGATTCCAATATGTTGGAAAAAGCAGGGCTTAAAATTCCAGTTGTGCAAGAAGCTGCTGATGTTTCCAGATGCTTCTGAGCAGGGTAGAAGGACATGTGCATGTAGAAGTTGCCTCAGAGTCAGAGAATCTCAACTTCAAGTTACAGCTTTAGCTCCTACCCACTAGGACAACCGCTCTATATCATTGTCCTCAGGTGAAAACTGGGATACTATTTGTCTTATCTCATCTTGGCAGGATGATAAGAGGATCACATAAAGTAGTTCAAATACATTCTTTGAATGATTTAACATTGACTATGTTCCTAATACGTGCCATGTCTGTATTAAGCACTAGGGATGCAGAGCAGTGGGGGATCGAGAGACAGACGCCAATTTTTGCAATCTCTTATAGGTGTTAAAATATGTATTAATATGGTAACCATAAGATGGCCACGGGGATACAAAAGTCAGTTTGGGGAATATCATCAATAATGTTGTAAAGATTTTGTAGTGTATCTGATGGACACTTGTCTTATTAGGGAGTGAGGGGTATAAATGTTAAATGTCTATTACATTGTTTTGTACACCTGAAGCTAAAAAGATAATAAAATAAAATAAAAAATAAAACATTTTTACATAAAAAATATGTATTAATAAAAACCAATTTTATCTTTGTCCTATTTGCTGAAATTTCTCCCCTGGATAACATTTAAGGTCTATAGGAATAGACCTGGTCATTTTTTCGTGTTCAGAACTACCAATTTACTTCACTTCGGTTATCAAAGTGCAAATCATAGCTCCTAGTTACTTCCAATCCTGGCTCCTTTTAAGTTGACATAACACAGATGAAATTTCAGCTTCTGTCCCTTGTAATTATGCAAGCTGAGAACTTGAAAGCTGTGAATACATAAGAACACTTTCCTTTTACTCTATTTAGTCCTCACCAGAATGGGAAGGTAAACAAATAAAGGAAATGAATGGGTAGCTTTGCCCTACTGTCCAAGTTAAAACTGCAGGAAATTTTCCTTTTATGAAGTAGGTATGGGTCTGTCCTGACCTTGACCTTGGAGCAGTGGTTGCCCGCCCTCTTTTTCCTAAAGCCTCTGTCATGGCTTATCTTCTGTGACCTCCTTCAGGACTGTCCTCCCATTTACGGCTTTTTCCAGGACATTTCATGGTTTCCTTCTTCTCCATTTTTGTTTCGAACAGAGTTCTGCCAGATACACTTGGCTGACTGTGACCATTCTTGCATGTGGCAGACTGGCTTAGAAGGTTACTGTTCCTCCTCCAAACACACAGCTGACGGACATTCCTCAACTTCCCTTGCAGCTAGGCTGGAACATGTGACTGTTGGGTCCATGATATCTCCAGGACATTCTCCAGACTTTTATTCTATCTGTTTTTTGGCTAGAAAGACTAGAGTTGGCCAGAAGAGATAGCAGCATCAGAGATGGAAGGATCCAGATGGGTCCCAGGCCTCTGTTTGGAGAAGGAAGTTCAAAAGAGGTGTCTGTCCAGGAGTGCCCCCATCAGACATGTGCATGTGGGAAATATGCTTTTATCATGTTAAGCCTCTGAGATTTGGGGTTGGTCTCCTCAGCATCCATTGTCCTACTTATCATATTCTCAGATTTGTGTCCCTCTCCTGAGCATCTACCTGCCAATCCACTGCTGGACAACTCCCCTGGAATGTTTTACCAGCATCGCAAGACAAACTCATTCTCCATGCTGAACTCCAATCTGTTCCTTGCTCTGTCTTCTCTACCCCTGGAAAGGGTATTATCTTTCATCCATACCCAAACCAGGTGATGAGTCATCGTCCTTGACCATGTCCTCCCCTTGTCCTCTCCAGCTATCATTCCCAAATCCCACCCATCAGACTTGCTAGATGTCTCATGTCTGGACATCACGGTCCCCTCAGATCTGGCCCACCAACCCCCTGGCCTGGCACCCCCAGGAGATCCTCTCTACCCCTTACTGTAAAAAAATGCACGTTTGATCATGATGTCACCCTGCTACAAACCTCCCCAAGTGGCTTTCCCATGGGACTCCAGGATCACTTGGGAGGAGGCTGGGTGCGGCTGCAGCCTCACCTTTCCCCTCGGCTTCATCCCAACCCACCCCCTGCCTCTGGGCACCGCTCCACCCATCCTCCCTGGATAGGAGCCCTGTGCTCCCCTAACACCCTGCATGTCTGTCCTCACAGGATGCATATTTTCTTTCATTAGTTTCCTATCTCCTCTGCTAACTCCTGTTTCCTGTGTTCGCTGTGATGTCTGCAGCCACAACACAGGATCTAAAATAGAGGAAAGGGCTGATCAACCATGTTGATGGAAGATATGAAGGAATGAATGACAGACACCATAGTTCCAGCCTGCACCACCCCAAACCCACACTTTGCCCATTATACAATTGTGCCTCTTTGATTAGGGCCCTGTAAGTGTGTGCCCAGCTAGCACGAGGAAGCTAACCTCCCTCAGCCTCAGCAGCAGAGATCTGTGTGTGTGGTGGGGGGGCAGCACTGTGCCTGACATCACAGACACCTGGCCACTCCTGGCTGCTCTGAACCTCCTATCCTCATCCACAGAGTCATGGGCTCTCTGCTGTTTAAAGTCTAACGTGAGGGGATACGTGGAAGTCCTTTCAAAGTTCAATCCAGTGTCTGCAGGAATCATCATTATCATCTTCACTACGACAGACATCCCATGAGGTAAACTGTGGCCAACATTCTGGTCCATTTTACAGTGTGAAATGGATTTGTAATGATTTTAAACCTCCTCTGACCTTAAACATGGTCTTCTCCTATGGGTCTGAGGGGTCATACCATTTTATGGGGGGAAGAGGAGGAGGGCGAAAAAAGCCTTGATGTGCCCAAATGGTTAAAAGCACACTCATCTTCATTAAATATCCTTTTCTTTAATATCATGCCTTAATGTGTTCCCACTTCATTTTGTAGGGATTGGAACTGATAGAAATGCACGTTTAAAGTCCAGGAGCTTTACATCAAGTTGAAGGACGTTTTAGGCTGGTTCCTACTAGGTCTTCCAACTTTTTTATTCCTTATAAAAGACAGACTTAAAAATTAGGTGAGCAAGACACTGGTCTAGCCACTCACCAAACAACAAGGTTTGATGTTGATAAGTTCTCAAGTGGGGCTGGGATCACAGGCGCTGGGCCACTATCTGACCTCACAATGGCCTGCTCTCCCCTCAGGGCATCCCGCCTACCATGTTCTCTGTCAATGTCCCTGCCAATGACATTCCTGGTGCCACAGATCCTGAGCTTTCACAGAGAAGCCTGTCTGTCCTGGGAAAGTCTGGCTCTTCATGCAAACTACAGACACCTTTCACCATCACGCACTCCCCAAGGCCACCCAAAAGCTCTGCCTCCCAGCTCTGACACAACAGCAGTTATATTCATCCAGGGATTTTATATGCTTGCCCCCCAAAAGTCCAGGGCAGCATTAAAAGTATTTTTGAAAGCTAAAATTGGCACATTTTCTTGTGAGAATTTTAAAATGTGAGAAACAACCAAAACAAGTATCTCCTTCCTCCTTATGAAGGATTTTCAGATTCTTTAAGCTTACAATACTAATAAACATCCTCAGATTTGAGCCAGCACGCTTTCTCATAAAGGTCCGGCAGAAAAGGCAGTGGAGACAGGAAGGGTGAGAAGCACACCGTGAGCAGTGAAAACTGGGTTCCAGCGCCAACATCTAGTTTTAGACCATTTTGTACGGGTCACAGAGCTACAAGGGGGCGGTGTAATTTCTCACAGTAGTTTCTCATATTCACATGAAGGAAACGGAAACGGTTTTCTTCTGGAGATCCTGCCTGTACTTCTGTGATTTCATTGATCACCTGCTCTACCTTTGGTCTATTTCTGGTGCTGGGTTGCTCCAGAGAAGCTCAGCTCCCACTCTATTCTACACTTCTCTCCCCATTCAACTGCTATCCTACATAAGAGTTTAAAAAGACAGATACTGATTGGGCCTAGGAATATAGAGGTAGTTCACTATAATTTGATTTTATATAACCAAATGTATACATTATAAATATACTCACATTAATGGCCACAGGTGGAAATAAACAGAATTGATCTTCTCTGCTTATTCACAAGACTTTAGAATCAAAATACTATGGCTCTTTGGGACCCTGTGTCCAATCTCAAGGCAGCACCATACATAAAGCTTTCCAGGCAGAAGAGGCTGCTGCTTATTTATAGAAGACATCTCACAGTTCTTTTTCAAGAGCTTCCCCAAGAATTAAAGCCTTCACTGTGGGGAAATTCTGCTGCCATGTAAAGTTTGTTCTCTCTCTCTCTCTCTCTCTCGCTCTCGCTCTCTCTCTCTCCCCCCCTCCCTCCCACCAGTTGGAGGCAGGTAGCTCTGTTACAACCCTCACTGGGCAGACTGTTCTTTTGGATGAAAGAACTTATCCCCTCAAATATGTCCCAGCAATCACAAGGTTGCAGCATGCAGTTTGGAGTGGAGCAGACCTGGGTTTGAATCCTGCCAGGTAATGGCTGAGAGAGTTAACTTATCTGTGCCCATATCTTCATCTACAAAGAGATAGCTACACGAACATCACAGGGTGGTTGCAAATATTAAATGAACTAACATACAAAGAATGTTAATATAGTCTTTGGCATGCAGCAGGTGCTCAATAAATGGCTTGGACGACGCTCATAAGAGAGATACAGCAGGCATCCAGGGAGAGGACTGACACGAGCTGTACTAGCGCACTTGCGTCCCTGGGCTCTGGTAAGTGACAATTAGCCTTTTCCATCATATTGCTATCAGAACACCCAGAATGGCTTTCAGTTCCATGTAAACAATAGGTTTCTCTATTTCCTTTTTTACTCTGTATTTCTTTCCCAAGGTAAACAGGATGAGACAATGAAGGCTAGTATCATGTTAGTGGAAGATTCCAATTCAGAGCTTTAAGATACAGGGGCACTTAGTCTGCTTGCTCAGTCTGTGCTCAGACCTCAGAGAGGGCTACACATCAGACTTCCTCTAGAGACAGTGCTGGGGTGACAGTGAGAGGAGGTGCTGAAGTAGGGGGTGTCGGCTGATGTTAAACCATAGCTGGAATTTCCTCTCTTGTGTGTTTACAGTGGACTCTGTCATATTATAATCTTCATATTTTCACAAGAAATGCCCAGTTTGTAATATAGTAGCTATTAGTCCAACACCAACAAAGGAAGAGGGATACTAGCAAGAGTCTCCAAAGTTTGGATTTAGGAAAATGTGTGGCACTCACTGTTAACAAGGAAGCTGCCAGTTACCACCAACAGAATCCAAATGTCGTTTGAGGAAAAATAACCCTTCCTGCCCATCTTCTCAACACAACACAGCCGCGGATATCAGCACCTACACTAGCAGTTAACTAACACTGGGGCCATTTGATTTCTTTGCTAATGAAAGTTAATCCAACTGTAGAAATGAAAGTAAGATCACATGGAAGAAGATACAAACAAATCATGGAAAATATAAAATAGAAATGTTTTGAGCCCAAGTCTCAGGCAAGGCTCACGGAGAATTTCAGAGACGATTCTGTTTCTCTGCGATCCTGTCTCCTTTTCCTCTAAGAGGGGCAAATCTTGGCAGATTTTACATTGTTGTTATATTTACACTTTTTTTTTCAAAAGTAAGGTGAAGATTCATTTTAAATATATATCTTTTCAAATTTTTGTTGCTAAGATGTTAAGAGAATTTCCCTTGAGGGAAAATAATAGCTTTTTCAATCACTAATATGCTAATATCTAGAAATTCAGAGGAAACCCTTTCCACCGGCATAGTGGCAATGTATGGTTTTAATATATTGTTATAAGATGTTAAGAGAATGCTTTATTGTTGCAAGAGGGTTTTTGGTGTTTTTCTTAAAATGAAACAGGCAACATTATATAAGAGAATGTATTTTATAAATAATAAAATTCTTAATATAAATTTTACTACACAGCTATAATAGTATACTTACTCACCAAGATTCTTTACTTAATATATTGCAAGGTAAAATGACAGAAAATTCCTCTTCTCTTCAATAATGCTGATAAATGCTCCTTGTTTAATGTTGTGCAGTTTTCAAAACAGCAAGCTTTATTTCTCTCCAAGGCTAATAAAAAATCATGCTAATATATACATGCTAATTTTCTTTGTTGCCTTTATCATAAGATTTTGAAGTTGCCAAAGCTACCACTTTAGAACTATTCCAAGATTCTAAAATCAGGAAACAGTGAAATTTCAGGCTGTGCAAATGGAAACTGAGGACCAAGAAATGTATTGTACAATTCCAAATAATGGAATTTAAAAATGACAGAAAGTTTCATCAAATTCAATGTTATGCTGTTCTACCAATTTTTCTTTAAAACTGCCAAGGGCATCTTGATTAAAAGTAAGGCTGTCAGTTATTTACACAACTTATTTTTCCCCTCCCAGGCAGTTGTATCCCTTACCTCAATTATTTATAACACACACACACACACACGTGCACGCACATGCATTCCTCCTTTCCTGCTGACTCGAGCTTCTGTACAAATGCACAATTACATTTAAGAGAAGTCAGTGCCCCTGCAGGCCTGCAGCCTACTTCAGAGTTGCCACCCAGGACACTGTAGACATCAGGGCGCCTTATTATGGAGTCATGCTAATGGGCTCTGTTGAATCCACCAATCCTCATTGACATGTAATGATTTTCTTGGATGTACGTAAAATAAATGAACATGTTCACCTTCTTAGAACTGTATCAATCAAAATGGATATAATACTTTTACCTAATTTTCTTGAAATGGGAAACACATGGTTTTGATTGGACCTAGGACACCATGGGTCGAGAGACAAAAGTAGTGTGTTTGTTAATTACCTTCTGCCCAAGTTCAGGCTCTGAGCCAGGCTTTGTCTGGGAATTCCCTACTTGGGGACAATCAAGGTGGAACCAGCCACTTGAGCTTCCTGGAGCCCTTTCTACTCCTATAGGTGCGCCTCCCGCAGGAACAACATGACGTGGACTCAGTTAGCTAAAGGCTGAATTTGCAGACATGGGGCACAGGGTCCCCCAGAAGATGTCCCATTCAGTAGCATGTGTACACTGGCAGGACCGCCTGTCACTCGCCAGTAGGCTGAAATCCTGGCTGTGATAATTGGGGATCCCTCTGCATGCACGGAAGGGAAGGAAAAGCCCCATCCCCACCAGCAGGTGCCCTCCAGGTTTGCTCTTCTGGTTAGTGTTTGCGACAAACCAAATGACAACAGCAAGTGGGCCGAAAGCAGAGGGATATGCAACCAGCAAAAGGGCCGACCTGCCCACAGGCCCAGCAGAAAGGCCAGCAGACCCGGGCCCTGCGGAGCAGCAGCATCCTGCCCTAGGGAAGCAGTTTCAGGACGGCGGCGAGCAGCTCTGTCAGAGGGAAGCGTGGCGGATTAATCAACTTGATATTACCCATACTGATTAAACAATGAGGCATCCTGGGGTTCTGCTGTCTGTCCCAATGAGCGCTCATCAGTCTAATGTGCAAACCCCGCACAGCTCCCTCGGGAGCAAACTACCTTTTAATTTTTCTCTCTAAAGATTAATTCCATTGTTACGGAACCTGTATTATAAGCACTGTAAACTAATCATTAGTCATTTTCAAACAATCTGACCTTCCCTGCCACAAATCATGGAATGTCTTCCACGAGGTCTTTTTGGGGTTCTGGGGATTTGCATCACCCAAGTTTAGAAAGAAAAGTTGAAAATAAACAGTAACATGTTTGCCTTGTGCTTCACAAAGAAGGGAAATAATTGAAATGGCTTGTTTTTCATGTGTGTGACTTTTTGTATTTTAATAGCTGAGAAGGCAAAACTAAGAACAATGCTTTTATCCCAGCCCCACAACACCTGCCAGGGGACAGGAGAGGACACAGAAAGGGGCTGCCACAGGGAGCCAGAGCCTTGCACATGAGAAGCCCATTTCGTGCTCCCCAATTTTTCCCAGGCAGTCATGTGGATTAGTGTTCTGGGGCTGCCATAACACTGCACCACAGGCGGGGTGGTTTAAACAACAGAATGTCATTCTCTCACAGTTTTGGAGGCAAATGTCCGAGATCAAGGTGTAGGTAGGGCCACATTCCCTCTGAAGGTGCTAAGGGAGGATCTGTCCACGCCTCACCAAGGCTTCTGGTTGTTCCTTGGCTTATGTCAGTGGCCTTCCCACGGCGTTCCTTCTGTGGTCTCTTCTCTGTATCCAAACCCCCCCTTTTTATAAAGAGCCAGGTCATTGAATTACTGCCACACTATCCCAGTATGACTTCACCTTAACTAATTACATCTGCAACCATCCTACTACCACATAAGGTCAAATTCTGAGGTTCTGGGGGTTAAGGCTTCAAAATACGAATCTGGGTGGGATAGTTTCAAACCACGCAGTATGATTAGGATGATGTGACATGTGAGGTGATTAGAGTTCAGAGAGGTGAGTGACCCATGCAATTCCCTAGAGCCCATCAGGGCTGGAGTTGACCTCTGCAACAGGTTTACCTGAAAGTTCAGATCCTTTCTGAAACCCTTTTACTCTTCCAAAACTCTAAACTTTGCTTTATAAGAAAATCATCCAGAAAACAACAAATGCCTGCAGCCTTAGCATCACACCTGCTATTAGCTATGCCATAGGTGTTGGGGTAGGATGTGAGCTGAGTTGAATTCAAAAGAAACACCCAGCTCTACGACAGGTCCTGGCCCTGGGACCTCTGAAGATAAAGGTCGAAAGAATCGTAGAGCTGCAACATCAGTCTACCAACAGAAGCCTTTTTAGTCTTTTTTGCTCCCCAACCAAACATAACTCTTCTTTTTATTTGGAACCATCATATTTTACGGGATAGCATATAACTGGAGCATTGAAATTGGTGTATGCACGTGTGCTTTATTTATCCCCTATTCTCTCTCCCCAGAAGTTGGAAACATCTCCAGAGCTTAGGATTTGCCCTCAGTACCAAGCATCACAAAATCTAGAAAGTTCCTGCTGACAAAATGATGATTTAACCAAATGAAAACTACTAGTAGTCAGAGTTAGGTCTTTAATAATCCACGTCCCCTTAACTGAAAGAGGTAAGAAATCTAGTCTCTGAGCTTATGGGCATTTCTGAAAATTCTTAGCTCAGGAAACTCCTTACACACACACACACACACACACACACACACACCTTTTAACTTTGCTCAGGGATATTTCGGAGTTCTGTTCAGAGTCCTAAGCCTGGCTTCAAGGCGCTCCCTGTGCCGGCCTCAGATTCTCTCCATCCACATTTATTCTGATCCTCTCGTACCCACTTCTAATGTTCTCCTGGGGTTCACCGCAACGTCATGCGCTTCCTAAGCAAGCGCCATCACTTCTACCTCCGAACTGCTGCTTCTCCCCTTCTTTTTGCTTAAAAGCTCATCGCCTTTCTCCTTGCCAGTCCCAGGGATATCCATCGGCAAATATGTTTTCAGTAGATGAGACAAAGGCTAATCTTATTAATAAATAAAGAGCTTGTATAAACCAGTAATAAAAATACCAGGAGAAATAGGCCAAGCATGTAAAAAGGCAATTCAGAGAAGAGGAAGAAGAACTACGAAGGAGGAGGAGGAGGAAGAAAGAGACGAGAGAGAGAGGAGGGTAAAATTGCTAGGTAGCGTATGAAATTTAACACTCAGTAGTAACCAAATACAAACAGGTGGTGAATTTTCATGATCAGATCAGCACAATGTTCTTAGTGAGCTTCCTGGGTAATAGACACAATGCTATTCTACTCGTGAGAGCACCGGTGGGTGCGTTTGAGGAGGCCATTCAGCAGCGTGCTGGAAAAAACCTTTAACATGTACACACCCCCTGATGCAATGCTTCTGAGAACTGATCCAAAGGAAATAACTAAGGATGCGCAAAATGATTAGAACCAGGGCGTTCGTCACAGTCCAATTCACCTAGCAAACATGGAAAAGCCCAACCTAAGGCCATGCACAAGTATTTGTTACACAGCTTCACAATATACTAGCATGCAGTCATTTGAAATGATGCTGTAGAAATAAATTTACATGGGAAAAGTCAATATGCTGTTAGGAAGGCAGATTATAAAACTTTATGAATGTTACGATTCCATTTCTTAAAAAACAAACAAACAAATATATATAATATATATGCCTAGCACAGTTCCTGATACATACTAAGTAGCTCATAAATAGACAATATACATTGACTAAAGTGAGGCAGGGAGAAGAGAGGGAAGAAGGAGAGGGGTTCCTGAAAATCTACAGACCATGTTACCAACAGTTTGTCTCTTGGTCAGATATGATTGTTTTTAGTCTGCTTGTTTTTAAATTTGTTTGTATTTTCATATTGGGAGATAATAGCTATGTCTAGTCTGTATGTAAAATAATAATAGGTATTAAATTAAAATAGAGCATAAATTTTACCCATCCTTCAAAATCCACCTCTGTGACATATCCATAATCTCTTTGAGGTGGCACCTCAGCAGATGTCTCACTAAATGAAATACCTGATTTTCATTTATGTAAGAAGGAATTGGAGCTGATGAAATTGACTTGGGCCACAGTGGTGCCTAGATTTCACACTTCAGAGATACACACACAACAAATTCTAGTGACAGACTTCATCTTATCACCTAGAGAAAACTTTTGAGGAGTTCTTTTTTTCCTCATAAAATAAACTATCAATATATAACCTCAATGGACTAATCCTTCCTAAAGGCTAAATTCTGTCTCTTGTTCAACTCAAAATTACACACCAAACCCACCACACAGCATGTGATCTAATTTTTGGTAACAAGTAAACCTACACAAAACCGGAACAAAGCTAGCTTGACCCAAAGTCAAAGTCAATAGATACTCAAGTCTGAGCACCGCCACCCATCTCCCGAGCACTAGAAGCCAATCAGAGCCACAGCCAAAAACATAATTTGCAAGTCTCCATCTGCTAGTGGAACAGGACACAGAAAAAAGTGATCTATCTTTTCTTGTACCAATCGTATACCTTCCGAGCATTTAAAAATTTTTACCACTTCATGGACCATGTAGATGCCTGACCACTGCAGTGTACACCTGAAGCTGAAGCTGAATAATACTGAATGTCAACTATAATTTCATATATATATATATATATATATATATATATATATATATATATATATGAAATTATATATATATATATATATATATATATATATATATATATATATATATATATATATAGTCACGGGATGTGGAGTACAGTATAGGGAATAGATCAATGGAATTCTAACAGCTATATGACATCAGAGGGGTAGTAGATTGGGGGAGGGGGTTATCACTCTGCGAGGGGTGTAAATGTCTATTACATTGTTTTGCACACCTGAAACTAATTTAAAAATAAAACTCCCCTCCAAAAAATATTAAAATGAAATTTACATAATGTAACATGAACCATTTTAAAGTGAATATTTCAACAGCATTTAGTATATTTACAACCTTGTGCAACCACCACTTCCATCTAATTCCAAAACCCCAAAAGAAAACCCTGAACCCATTAAACAGTTTCTCCTCTTTCCCTTCCCCCCCAGTCTCTGGCAACCACCAATCTGTTTTTGGTCTCGGGATTTGCCTATCCTGGACATTTCACATAGATGGATGACACAATATGTAGCCTTTTGTGTTGGCTTTTTTCCATGGAGCATGTTTTCAAGGTTCATCACGTTATAACACGTGTCAGTATTTCTTTCCTTTTTATGGCTGAGTAACTTCCCATTGGGCGGATGGACCTCATGTTGTTTCTCTGTCATCTGCTAGTAGACATTTGGGCTGTTTCCACCTTTTGGCCATTGTGAATAGTGCTACTACGATCGATCGTGCGTATACATGTATTAGGTACATATATTTGAGCACCTAATTTCTGTTAATTGGGATATATGCGTAGGAGTGGAATTGCTGGGTCATATGATAAATCTATACTTAACTTTTTGAGGAACCTAAGTATATTTTATATGACACACTGATTTCACAGATAACTATTAAGTATAACTATTAGGCTATAAGATAAAATGCTTTTTACCTGTTCTTTCATCTTTAGCCTCCTTACCTGATTTAAAAGCAGCTTCTTTAACATTTTCTCTTTGCTTTCTAGGAAGGTTTAGATAAAACCAATGTCCAGTTGAAGTTTTCTCTTTATTAATATCCCCAAACTTGAGGCTACCCCAGAACAGAAATGGAAAGTCAATAGGGAAATGTAGGAGACATTTCAATTGGCCAGGTGATGGGTGTGTCCCTGTTACAGTCCTAGCCTCCAGCTCCAATTCTTACTTGGGAAGATGCTCCCATGGCCGGCAGGGGCTTTGACCCTGGGAAGTTGCGCTTGGCACCCAGGACAACCACACCCTCTGTTTTGGAGCCTCATCCAGCACTGTAATGCACCTCTGTGGACTCCAGCCAGTCTGGAGGCCCTTCTCCTGTGTGCCCCCCACGTTTGGAGCCTCAGCCATGCAGCACGTGAGAGTTCTCACTCCGTGGTCCATGTTACCGACGCTAGGCCCACATAGACTCCGTCTTCAAACACTGATTGAAACAAATTGGGTTTGGATGGAGTTAGTAATTCTCTCTGTGTGTTTAAAATGCTCATACCTTTGAGCCACTTCTAGGAATTCATCCTACTCATATACATAGGTGCAAAGAGGTTTCTCACAGCATTCTATAGAGTAGAAAATGCAATAAACATTAGCTGTGGGAAAGATGAGATAAGATAACTGCATGTGCTGATAAGAAATTATCTCCAAGAGATCTTGGAGAACAGTATTTATGATTTATCTTTAAAATACTCACATAGACATAGACATATAGAATTGAACATATGAATTGCGTATGTATAGCATCTTGTATATAGTTTACCCAATTATAGATTGTTGGATATGCATACAATATATGCTTATGTATGTGTAGATTACAGCTGGAAAAATATGCGACAAGCTGGTAATAGTAGTTGCCTTTAGAGAACAGAACTACTTTTCATGGTATACTTTTTTTGTACTGGTTTAATTTTTTAGCCGCAAACACATACCCTTTTTTCCCCAACTTTCTTCTAATTACCAAAAATAAAATAAAATGTACAGTCACCATAAGGAAGATAAGATACTATTTGTTCTTTCCACCAAATGCCATATACCTTATTGATTGATGTGACATTTTAAAGCATTTCTGTTACTGTCAAAGGCCTCTCAGTACTAAAATCAAATGCATCAATAAGTAGTTATCTCGTGGTAAAGGATTTTCAAGACAAGAGTCCTCGCCATTTTGCTGCCAACGAAATTAAAGCTCAGGGTGGCTTTGAGACTTGTCAGAGGTGACAGGAAGGACGTGAGCCTCCCCTGGCCACCCTCTGGGTCAGGCTGTCTCTGGTTGTAGCAGCACATAGGCAGGCATAGCTGGTCAAGATCATCAAACATAGAAAATTCTGCCCAAAATGTTTCCTCCTCAAAAAGAAAAAACAATTACCTCATTGGTTCTCTCGCTTACTTTAGCCCCAGATCGTTTAATGTTTCATGAATTCTTCTAAAAAAATTTCTTTTTCCCTAGGGCAGAATGTTGCCCTTAATTACACACATCATCTCATCAGGGCCAGCTACTCACATAGACAGGAAAAATCAGACTGAACCTTAATAAGAGCTCTTTGCAGTTTCTTTTAGAAATTAAATGCTGTTTTCTGCTCCATTTAAAATACATCTTTTCCTGAATGGATCTCCTCTTCAATCCGCTCTACTCCCCTGTTCCATTATGGCTACCACCAAGGAAGAGCGTAGTTAGCTCAATAACCCAATCATTAAAACAGCAAAAACAAGTAGAGCCACATGCATTTGATGGAAAAAAAGTGGGGCCATGGAGACTTAACTTCCCTTTGGTACTAACCACTTCTGGGGAGCCTACGCTTCCACACACGTATGAGGAAACCGTGCGGAAAAGGAAAACTAGCTTCTCCTCACTCCTCTCCACTGCCTCCCACAATCAAAGGGTTCTGACCTCTTACCCTACAAGGAACAAGACCATCTTCCTTGGGAGTTGAGTGTTCTTGGTCCAGGCTACCTGCTAGACCTCGTTCGAACTGTTTGAATTTAGTCCCTACCCATCCTCTCCTGAGCTGCCCACCATGGCAAGAATTACTAATGCAAATAATTACAAGAGGTGGAAATAAATCCCTCTGTTGCCAATGGCTAGGAGCATAGGTGATACGGTCACAGACCAGAATTCCACCTGGATTTTGACCTGTGTGACATCTAGCAAGACGGCCTCAGCGTCTTCACTGGCACAATAGGGATGATTAGAGCACTTTCTTCAAAAAGTTCATAGGGAATAGATAAGATGGTAGATGCAAATGCTCAGCACGATGTCTAGCGCTCAGCAAATGTTCAGCGAACAGTAGCTACTGTGAATGTTATCACTGTCAAGGGAGTAAGGGATAATCTATTAAGTGACTCTGTGGGCTTCTAAATTTTATCTATGTAGCATATTTCCGCTGATCAGGTACAGTGTTATCAACATCTGTTTAACTGGTTGACTCAGAATAAGAAACTAAGCTTCTTTTCCCCAAATTAATTTACATTAATTGAAAGTCAGGGGAAGGAAAAGCTGAAACTCTTATAACCAATGGGCATTTCAGGTGCTTTGTTCATTCTGGCCCTTCTGCTTAACTCACTTCTTCCCGGAAATGACGAGAGAGAGAGAGAGAGAGAGAGAGAGAGAGACAGAGAGAGAGAGAGAGAGGGAGAGGAAATGCACAGGAAATGGAATTTTCCTCTCCCTGCCTTATTTATTTAACTGTCACTGGTGTCTTTAATGTTGAACGTAATAGAACAGTCAAAATGTCAATAGGAAAGTCTTGAGATGTCAGATCCTACCACTGTCACAGCTCCCACAATTGTTGGAATCAGGCATAGGAAAGGAGACACAGCCCTCAACTGGCGTGTTGACAAAGCCAGTTGGCGTCCCAGTGGAGATCTTGTAAGGATCAGCTGCTGACGCCGTGATGTTTACACTGACATTGATGTAGTGACAGTCTGATCTAATTACATGTCAATAAACCAAAGTCTTGATGCACTGAGACCAGAAGAGGATTACAAGACTCCATTGGCAATTCTTAGAGAACAAGGACTCAACCTTCAGATTAAATTGCTAGAAAGCTAGTCAACTGTAAAGCCCTGACTCAGAAGGAAAAGGGGGAAAGGGGGAGGGGGGGGAGGGAGGGAGGGAGGGAGGGAGGGAGGGAGGGAGGGAGGGAGGGAGGGAGGGAGGGAGGGAGATATCAAACTCAGTTTTATCACCTAACGTGAACTGCCCCCCACCCTTCCCGGCTTTTTATGTTAACTTTCTGCCTCTAGGAAGCTTGTTTTCACTGAGCTGATTGACTCTTATTACGTAGTCCATTTAACTGATAAATTCCAGAAACTTTGGGCAGAACAACAAGTAGAAAAACAAGTGTGCTTTTGATTGCAGATTTGCACCAGCCTCACCAGCACTGCCCCACTGCCTCCTACACCATGCACTGGAAACCCGACTGCACAAAAGAAAGTGCTCTGGGAAAGCTCAGATTCCAGGGAGACCTAACCAAAAGGTGCCAGAGGAAGGAGGCAGAATGCATTCAGTTTTTCTAGGGCCTGCTGCCTGGGCCCTGTGGCTTCTGTGCGTGGAGCAAGCAGGGTTTCTAAATCTTTGATGAAATGTATTATATTTAAGGGGAATGATTTGAAATTGGGACTGGTTTCGTTCACCTGCTACGCCTGGGTTCTTAGCTATGGTGTGTTTTTGTTTATCCATCAGTGTTTATGTCTTTGTTGCATTTTGAAGTTCCACACACTATGGATTGAGAGCAGATTGGAACGATATCAGAACCACTGTGCCATGTAGCTAAGCACAACTTAGTAAATATTCAAGCAGATAATGTACTTGAATGAAAGCAAGCAAAGTGCAGGAGGGCATGACCTTCAATACACACATCACAAACTTTTTCTCTGAAAGGACAGATAGTAAATTTTTTTGGCTTTGCAGGCCAGTATCTGTTGCAATCACTTAACTCTGCCCTTGTAGCCCCAAAACAGCCATATGTAAATATGTAGGCATGGCTGTGTCCCAATCAAACTTTAGTTAGGGACATTAAAATTTGAATTTCACATAATTTTGTGTGTCATGGAAATATCCTTCTTTTAACTTGCTTTCTATCAATTTATAAATGTAAAAAACAAAGGAAGAATCAAAAACTCATAGACACAGGCAATAGTTTAGTGGTCACCAGAAGGTAAGGGGGGAAGGGGTGGTAGATTAGGGTAAGGGGATCAAATACATGGTGATGGAAAGAGAACTGACTCTGGGTGGTGAACACACAATGTGATATATAGATGATGTATTACAGAATTGTACACCTGAAACCTATGTAACTTTACTAACAATTGTCACCCCAATAAATTTTAGTTAAAAAAAATTCTTAAATCACCAGCCATACAAAAATGGGCATGGGCTAGATTTGGGCCCCAGGCCAACCCTGCTCTAATACTGAGAAGGGCCTTAACAAGCCACAGATTCATTGTTATAACATAGGGATGCTGGGTACAATGACCTCTAACTGGTGCCCTGTGCGTTACTTAACCCAAAGTACTTTCATAGTTGGTGAAATTTGGAATAAAGGTTTTCCAGGATGTCTGGCTTCCTGGTTGGACATTTTAAAATCATGTTTTCTGCCATTCAAAGAAACTACTACCCATTTCATGCAACTCAGGCAAACAACGAAAGCAGAAATGAGAATGAACAGGTTGTTAATGTTTTAGGAAGACCTCATTTCTGGGATAAACACCCAGGAGTCTCTCTGGTAATTACAACATTCTGCTTTTGTATTTGTATTCCATGAGCCGTGACAATCTCCAGGCATTTTGGGTCCATGCACACCCATTTCTGAGGATGCCCCAGACTTCACTAAAGCCCTCTAATGGGCATGATACGGCTTAGAAATGAGCCAGATGGCCCCACATGACTCTAATATCCCAAGATTCAAGAGAAATACTTTAATGGTGAATAAGAAGAATTTTTCCTGGTGCGTCTGCTGAGCAGAGGTAAAACAATTAAGAAGCAGGAGGCTCAAAGAGACACTTCAATTGAGGACAGGAAGAAATGTTTCTTGGTATCGCTAATGGACAGAGGTGAAACAAGCTGTTGATGAATCAAAAGAGAAAAAGACAAAGCAAATGAAGGTAATGCTTTTGAAGCACCCTTAGTTGGACACAAAATAAAGCAAGCAAGTTTCACTCTCAGGCAGCATCAACAACTGTGTCCTTGAATGGTTTCCTTGTTGGACAAGGGGCAGCGTTTTCTATATTTTTCCTTGAACTGCTGACATAAATCAATGCTTTCCAACTGAAAGTTCAAGTTTGTTCTAATATGCCACCTCTGTGTTTTATTTTCAAGGTATTTTCCTGCAACAAAATGAATGATAATAAAATGGTCTACTTATATCAGAGTGCTTCCCACAAACAGAAAATTCACATACAAATTATTAAATCAATTTCCATAGGGTGACTTTTGCTGGCTGAAAAATCATCCATACTTGCTTTTGATATTTTTGTAGGAAACATAAAAAGACATTGGACAATTCTCTTGACTCCCCTCCAATAGAGATAAGAGCTAATGAAAGGACCAAGATGAAAACTAAAGTGCTTTATAAACTCAGCTACTCAGATCTCCTCTCACTCACACAGCGTTGAGTGACCTCTGGGAGCCACCTGAGTATATTCTCAGGCAGAAAGTTCACTGAAAACAGAAGATATGGGGGCTGGTGCTTGGGAAAGAAAATATTACAACCCAAGACACTGAGTTGCTTAATTTATATCTTTAAAGTATATGAACATTTTTAGAAAAAAGCAGAAAAGTTTACAAAATTAAACTTCTGCAACCACCACTGTTGTTGCCATCTGCTGTCGCCAGCAGCATTACCTTCTTTTGTCCCTATTAAATATGCTTCCTGGCATCTCCTACACTCTGTTCCCCTCCAGGCACATATTTGACGATGTTTTTTTTGTACCCAGTGGAGTTTTCCACTTATATGTGAACTAAGCTTCAGCAAACTAGGTTCTCAAGCCAATTTTGGTTCACTGTTTTATAAATAAAGTTTTATTGGTATACCACAATGGTCATTCATTTACACATTGTCTGTGGCTACTTTTGAGCTACGAGGTAGAGTTGAGTAGTTGTGACAGACACTGTATGACCCGCAAAGCTTAAAATATTTACATCTAACCCTACAGAAAAATTTCACCAAACCAAAGCAGTGTAGTGGTAAACAGGCAGAGCAGACCAATGTGGCTGTGATTTTGGATTATGTCACACAGCAGCTGTATAGCATCCAGAAATTTACTTACTGACAGGGGTTCCCTCACCTATGTAGTCTGGACAATATCACCTCACAGGCTTCTCAGGAAGGTCATGAGACAATGTATTCAATTACTCAGCATTGTACTTGATATATAATACATGCTCAATAAAGGGAAACTGATAAACCATCAAGCACTGTTCAGTCCCGTAACATAGGTAGCATATTTTTCTGCCTCAGATGCTTTCTCTCACTGTCTTCTTTCCCTGTTTCTTGTAAGCGTAACCTTATCTCATACCATTCTGGTCTTCACGCCCTTGTCTCCTGAGTTTGTTCTCCTTTTATGTTGTTCCTCCTTTCTATCTCCCTTCTCCTCCTGCCCTTTTTCTTTAATTGTCAGGCTCGTTCATTTTATTGAAGACCCAATATGCTTGGCAGTGTCTGTGCTGGGGGTCAGTAACTTTTTTCCTAAAGCCTACTCCCCTTCTTATCATCCTTCCCTTTAAAAGCTAGCATCCTTGGAAAATGGTGGATCCAGAGAGGCCCAGATCAAAACACTAGGAACTCTGGTCTGGCCCTCTGTAGGTCCCCACTCTTTCGTGTGTAGACAAGGGAAGTGGCCCAAGCCATCTGGGCCAGTCTCTTAAGAAGCCAGGAGCCCTTCGCAAAAGCCCAGCTCTTGACTGCTATCCTCAGGTGTGCCAACCGGTCTCTCATCGGAATCTCCAGGGAATGGGGATAACTGGTTATCATCCTATTTTGGAAATCAAGGCCCTCCAAAATCAAGCAAATCAATGAAGACAAAGTGAAGGGTGGGTCGCAAACATCGGGCAACGTGGATTTGCAGGCTCTCTGCTCTTTCTGGAAACTCTGATGACCTGAGGAAAGGACTGTGTGTGCTCCAAGGTAGGTAGATCTCTCAGAGTTCAGCATGGTTCATAACCTCAGGCAAATACACAATAGGATATTAGAGGGAGAAAGACAGAACTGACGGAATGCTCCAAGTGGCTGTGCTATCCACTGTGTGTTCACGTAAGAATTTTAATGCAATTAGTCAAGTGCAAGGATGGAGCTGATGAGCCGTACCAATCTTTTGATTAACACCCAGGTTTACTTGAGAAGATGCATAACTTATTCTGAAAAATACACAAACAAATAGAAGGCAGAGGATTCTCAGCCTGTGCTTTCACGGTCCAGAAGGGAATGTAACTCCCTTTGGGGGCAAGATTATTGTTTCTGATTTAAATCCATCATCCAACCAGAGAGAAAGGGACTGAATTCATCATCTAGTCTCTGAAGTCTTATAATTGCCTAATATTTGACTCTCTGATTACAGTATTTATCTTTTAAAGACCTGGATAAACACACACAGGTGTAACAGCGCTGTCGTTCATGGCTTTCTTATCTCCATCCTTTAGGAAATACTATAAAAGAACTCCATTGAATCTAGGCGAGGTGTTATGTAGCTGATAAATATTCGTTGATCTTTTTACCCAGAGGTGGTCATGCTCTAGAAGTGGATTAGTGGCCCCCATGGATCGATGCTAGTTTATCTTCATTTACTAGGTTTGTAAACGCTTGGGGATTCTGGAAGATGAAAGGTACCTTGGAGAGTATATATACAAGATTTCAAAACCCGAATCAGAAATATGTTAATGGATAGAACATTTAATACATTACTAAATGCTTTTACTTTTTCCCCATCCCCACAGGAATAGATAGGAGTAGTTCTTAAACACCCATGCTGTGTCAAGGTTTGAGCCAGGTAACTTGTGCCTATTTATATGTTATTTCATTAATTCTTGAAATCGAAGGTGTAGGTGGCATTATCCCATTTTACAGATAATGGAGCCGTAAGCTTTAAAAGATTAGATCACAGACCTGAGTGTCCCGAGTTATACAGCCAGAAAATGGTCAAGTCAGACCGTTTCCCTCACGACTTCTTTCATGTCATGCCTCACATTGAACATGTGCCTTCTGAAGATATTAACGTCTTTGGAAAAAAGTGGAAGTCATCTTTGCAAGTATCATTTTCCTCCTGTCACATACTGAATAATACTTCCTAAAGCTTAAACTATCTCATCAGATAAACTTCCTAACTCAGAGGTATGCATATTCAAAATGACGGCTCTCCTTGACGACAATGATTTTTTTTCAAAGTTTTAAAAATTATTTTTAGCTTGCAAGAGGCATCAAGGTTTTCAGTTATTTTGAAATTCATTGTTACTATGTTTTATTTGGAACCCAATTATTTCTTACGCTATGGTTGATCACTTGGAAAAGAGCTATAGTTAATTAGGAAGGATTTGGGTCAACATCAATATCTGGAACGTACGTCCTTATTGAATCCTACCCCTGTCATCAGAGACAAAGGTTTCCAGATATTATCATTACTGAACACATGGGATACTAGGCGACGGAGAGTGACACCTGGCTTTAGAGGAAGTTCCTGAGGGAAAACGCTGACAAGGTCTAGAAAGACTACATACTCATCAAAAGCCATGTACATGGTGGCGGATAAAGGAGCTCCATCTTTCTGGAGGTCTAAAAAAGGACAACAACAATAATAGTGCCTCCTAGAGGTGCTATGAAGATGGCATTACATAGTATTACATTGGTGCAAAAGTAATTGCGGTTTTTGCAATGATTTTTAACCTTGTAAACCACAACCACTTTTGCACACCAACCTAATAAATTCCTTAAAAAAACAGGCATGTAGTTTGTTACAGAAAGCACCTAGATTTCTCACTACTTTCAAGGTACGTATTTTGATTCCTGTTTTGCAAATAAAAAATCTGAAGCACAAAGACACTGCGGGATCAGCCCAAGGCAATGTAGTGGGTAAGTGTTGGATTCAGGATTCTAACCCAAGTCCTCCTGGCTCCAGATACATCCATACAGCTGCTGTCCATACTCACTATGTTACCTGGGAAGTGAAATCTATTGTCATCAGCACCATGACTCGATCAGCAAACAAATGTGAAACTGATATTGTCCACACTTTCTTTTTATGGTTTCTTTCTATACTATGTCTAAATCATAAGATATTACTATGTGAGTAGAAAAGTCAGAGAGAATCTAGAGGAAAAGGAGTAAGTCATGGGCTATTTCAAACTCAGTGTGTGTTTAATTTATGTGGAAAAAAAAAAAAAAAGATTTCCCAGAGAGAGAAGGCATGAAATTATTTAAACAAAACTAGTATTTTCCCACATTTCAAAACTGAGAAAACGGACTCAAAAAGTGAAAGGAAACCACCTAAAGTAAAACATCGGAAGTGGAAGAACCAGATCTAAATCCCATGTCGGTGTGTCTGCAAGCCCATCACCTTAAACTACTACCTATATCTTTAATCCCATGAAAAGATAGTCTAGAATCAACCAGCAGATAGAATAGGTCCTTAGAGCTGTGACATCCCCCAAATCAGCGACCTCCTCTTCCCAGAGTCTCTAGGATTGAATCAGCCTCTCAGCCCAAGGTATAATTTGTACCACAGGCTGCTCTGAGCATCAGTACTGCAGGTTCTTCCCAGGTGAGCGGCTGTAAGCAGAGCCTCCCACCAGAGCCTCAGGACCAGCCACTCAAAAATTCCTCCTGCTTGAATGAAGGCTCAGGAGGTCACCACTTTCAGCTGTCCTAGGAGAAGCTTGACTATTAAAAAGTTATGTAGAAATTATCATCATTAGTTTGCTAATGATGACTAGTGTGTTGAATGGGTTTTGCTGCCACGGTAAAACACAAGTTGTGTCTCCACTGAGTGGAGGGTCAGTCATCTCCTTTCTCCTTCTCCAGAAAAAATTGTTAAAGGAGATATTTCATTTTGATGAGCTAATTTAAACAGATAATGACTTTGTATGTACCGTACTGTGAGTTAGTTTTTAATAGACCTTTAAATCAGAAAGTAAAAATACAAAGCCATAAGTCTATTTCCCCCCTTCAGCCCCAATAGTTTAAATATGAGCCGTGCTAATGTGCAAACAATACAAAACATAAGCATAATGATGTCTCATGGGGATAGAGAATATATCAAATAAAAGATGCAAGTTAATAGGCTAATATCACACATTAAGCTTAAAAAAACAAAAAGCTGATCTGAAGTCTGGGCTGAACATATCCATTTGTCTCATTCTTTTGCTTTAAAAATTAAGCATTATTTAAACATCTCTTAGTGCTGCAATTGTTCATTCCCTAAGAGAAAAAAAGATCAGTGTTTCACACAGTTTGAAGGTAAAATAAATAGCAACCCAAAGATATATTACCGATAGAATCTAAATTCGCTCTTTATATAGAGCCTGCTTTCAGGGAAACATGGTCTGCTTTGGGATGCAAACAATTAATGTAATATCCCTCCCTCTAACATTATAAACACTGAGATGAGAGCAGTTATTTACTGACAGTAATGCACTTGTAAATAATAGAAGGTTTTCTTGTGGGATAACTCCAGATGGTGAGACCAGCTTTGCCGGCTTTGGCTCTGATGGGTGGGTGAGTAACCAGGTAGGAAGTGGGATACTTTCCTGTCACTACAGACAAAAACCCAAGCCAACTGTGGTGCCTCACACTACAATCTTCTGTGTGTGTATCACATACTGCAAGCAGTAATCACCCCCTATTTTATAATTATGGGCAATCAAAGAAGTGTTCTTATGGGTATCTGTTTTTCATTTAAAAAATACATTTGGAACATTTACAAGATATACTTCATAAAGACAAATTATTGTTCCAAGGGCCTGAATGACATAATTTACATCTTCTTCTCAGATAAAAAAAAAAAAAAAAAAAAAAAAAAACCACATTTTTGAAATTATGCATTTGAACACCCTTTATAAGTATGACCTGGTAGCAAGTATTCTGTTAGGTTTCAGAGGAAAACGAATTTGCCAAAGGCCAAACTAGTAGCCGGCACATCAAATATAGAGCATGCCAAAACAATGTACACACATTTTAAGAAAGGAAAAAACTGTATTAAAATTGTAATACTCAATATACACCAATTACAAAAGATGGATACAAGTCAGGTGTATACATATTTTTTGCATGGCTGGTACATGGAATATCCGTGTATGTTTATATTTTTTCATACACGATGTTCGAAACATCAATGTACAGGAGCGTTTAGGTGCTCAAAGCACTGATCTGTGCTAACTAGCACTGTCCTGACTGACATGGATATCGATCAAAGAGGAGCCTATCATTGACCTGCCGGGAGAACATGGAATACTTTAAAATTTTTACTTTGCACAAGTAGGGACCATGTTAGCAATAGATTTTCTTTAGTTATCTGGACAGATGCTTGCTTCTTTGTAACAAACTCAAGAAAAGAAATTGACTTTGGAAACACTTCTAAACATGACAGAGAAGGAAGAGGAGGGGGAGGAGGAGGAGGAGGAGAAGGAGAAGAAGCAGAAGGTTAAGACCAGAGTATATCTGTATTACATATGTCCAAAAATTTAAAAAGCAAAAGAGAAATAAATGCCAGTTTATCAAAATCATGCCAGAAATGTCTTAGGAATATAACGTATAAAAATAAAGATGAATTTTTGCATCACGTGATGTATCCAACAAATGGACCATTTTATAAGTGAGAAATCTCAGGATCATGATGATATTGACCCAAATTATCTCCATTTCTTATGCCTTTTCCTTCCCAAAAGTGCCATGCTTCTTACTCAAAAAGCCTTCATAAAACCTGCTTCATGTTTTATAAAAATGAAAAATAATATGTAGTGTATAACCTAAAAAAATTGAATTTGTAATTTAAAAGCTCTAGAAAAAGAAATCTCCATGCCCAGGTGGTTTCACTGAAGAATTTTATAAACATTTAAAAAATTAACACAATTTTACACAATCTCCTCCAGAAAACAGCAGAGGAGAGAATACTACCCTAATTCATTTAGTAAGGCCAGTATTATTCTGAAAGCCAAACCAACAAGAGACAAAAGAAAATTATGGACCAATATTTCACATGAACTTAAATGAAAAATACTCAAAAAAATATTAGCAAACTTAATACATCAATGCACAAAAAGAATAACACACCATGACCAAGTGGGTTTTATTCTACATATGCAAAACTGACTTGATATTTTTAAAAAATCAATGTAATCCACCATATAAACAGACTAAAGATGAAAAATATGCTTATATTAATTGATGCAGAATAAACACTTGACAAAAATCCAATAACCATTTATGATAAAAATTCTGAGTAAACTAGGAATAAAGGGAACTTCCAGAACCTAATAAAGAGCAACTGAAAAAAACCTACTGCTAACATCACACTGAACGCTTTCCCCTTAAGTTTGGGAAAAGGGCAAGTATGTCTGCTCTTTTTTTTTTTTTAAAGATTTTATTGGGGAAGGGGAACAGGACTTTATTGGGGAATAGTGCGTACTTCCAGGACTTTTTTCCAAGTCAAGTTGTTGTCCTTTCAATCTTAGTTGTGGAGGGCGCAGCTCAGCTCCAGGTCCAGTTGCCGTTGCTAGTTGCCATTGCTAGTTGCCGTTGCTAGTTGCAGGGGGCGCAGCCCACCATCCCTTGCAGGAGTCAAGGAGTTGAACTGGCAACTTTGTGGTTGAGAGCCCACTGGCCCATGTGGGAATCAAACCGGCAGTCTTTGGAGTTAGGAGCACGGAGCTCCAACCGCCTGAGCCACCGGGCTGGCCCGTATGTCTGCTCTTATCACTCTTATTAAGCCTAAAAGTTCTAGCCAGTGCAATAAGGCAAGAAACAGAAATAAAAGGCATACAGGTTGGAAAGGAAGAAAGAAAATAGCCTATCTTCACAGATGATATGATTGTCCATGTAGAAATCCTAAGAAATCTACAAAAACTCCTAGGACTAATAAATGAATTCAGCAAAGTCACAGGAAAGAAGATGAACATACAAAAATTAATTGTATTTCTGTGAACTAACAACAAACAAGGGAAACCCAAATCAGAAATGTAATATCATTTACAATTGCTCCAAAGAAAGAAACATGTACAGGACCTATATGCTGAAACTTACAAAATTAAGATGAAATGAATGAAAGAAGACCTAAATAAACTGGAGAGACATACTGTGTTCATGGATAGAAGATTCAACATAGTAAAGATAGTTCTCCCCAAATAAATATATAAGTTTAATGCAATTGCTACCTAAATCCTAGAAAAGTTTTTTTTGTTGTTTTTTCGTAAACATGGATAAGCTTATTCTAAAATGTGTATGTCCTAGAATAGCCAAAATCATTTTGAAAAATAAGAGTGAATGGGAGGAATCAATCTGCCAGATTTCAAGAGATTATATAACTACAGTAATCAAGACAGTATGGTTCTGGCAGAAGGACAGACACATAAATCAGTTGGACAGAAGAGAAAATCTAGAAATAGACACATACAAATATGCCCAATTGATTTTTGACAAAAGTATTAGTACAATTTAATGAAGGAAAGATAGCTTTTTCATCAAACAATGCTGGAATGATTAGATATTCATGGGCAAAAAATGAACCTTGACCTATCCTTCACCTTATACAAAAATTAACTCAACATGGATCACTTACTTAATGTATTATAAAATGTAAAACTACAACTCTTTAAGAAAGAAAAAATAGAAAATCTTCAGGCATGTTAAGAGGATGAAAAGACAAATTAGCCTGAGAGAAAATACTTGCAAGTCCGATATCAGGCAAAGGACTTGTACCTAGAATAAAGAACTCTCAAAAATAAATTTAAAAATTCTAAAAATAAAGTAAAAAATAAAAATATCTATTTAGAAAATGGGCAAAAGACATGAATAGATATTTTACCAAAGAGGACATGTAGATGGCAAATAAACAATGAAAAGACATTCAAAATCATTAGCTATTAGGAAAATGCAAATTAAAGCCACAATGAGATATCACTATATACCTATCAGAATGGCAAAAATAAAAATATCGATGGCTCTGTTTGTGGCCTTATCCTGAACCTCTGCAACCCTTGATTGTACCTCCTTTGGGGCAAGTCCTTGGTTAGGATGGTAGTGAGTGCCTGGGCCAACAGACTCCTCCTGGACCCACTAGCAGTCCTCCTTCATACCCAGTGGGTCTCATGCCAAGACTAAATATGGTTGGTTTACCCTGGGGAGCCGAGGATGAGAAGTCCCATCAACACCACTCGTTCAACAAGACATTCGCTCAAGCTGGCAGAAAACAACCTCAGTAAAGTCAGGCAGAAGAGAGTATCACTTCCTACTGCTACACAATTCCATAAAAATGTCCTGTTTCTACATGTCATACTGCTCAGCATTCAACACAGATGGTGTCCCACAGGCTCACTGCCTGCAATTTTGTTCAGCTCATAAATGTTTCTCCCAAGACCTGTTTGGGGCCACGTCTGTGCAAGGTGTGAGAGATAGGATTATCTTTGAGCGTGAGTGAGTAGGATGAGAAGGGCAGGAAGGGAAAAAAGTGAGTGCCGCAGAAGTGACCGCAGTGATGAAGGAAGGGTTCCTGCCGGGCACATCCAAGGAGCAGTCTCCATTAGTTTCAAAGGAGCTGTTTGCAGGGCTGAGCCCCATGGGCATGAGTGGAGATGAGAGACAGGCCCAAGGAGGGGAGCGCAGCACATCAAGGACTGGGGCTGACCTGTGACCACCCCTCCCCGTGCACACTTGGGGGCTAAGGGGCTCTTTCCCTCTCAGGCACTGCCCCATGCAGGAGAGCTAGGCGTTTGCACCAAAGGGTCATGCATATGGCGCTTTGATGGCCATACCCATGGGGCCTGGAGGCTGAAACACAAAATGATGATAAGAAGACACAAATGCCCCAGGCCAGGAGAAGGGGGACACAAAGAGAGAAGTGTCAAGCTAACCTCTGAGACTTTCCTGCACAAGTGGCCTAGCCCCCTCATCAGGAGAATGGGATTTCAGTATGAAAGTTCCATGGCAAAATGGAAGAGGGAGGTGGGTCCAAATCCTAGAGGAGCAATAGATGACAAAGTGAGGATCAGAAAGGATGAATATTTGCTTGCCTAATTAGGCCTTTCCTCCAAGCGATGTCCTCTTCTGAGTAGGAGGGAAACGCATCTTTACTCACATGTCGGAATTGTGTTTACACGGCTCTTATCCTCAGTTGTCTTTGCTTACAGCTGTATACCTTCCTTATGGTTCGATATGTACCAAAGAATTGCAGAATTAAAAGAGATCCCATGGTTGCAGAAGACAACATAATTATAAGGGTCAATTTGATAAGACATATAATCTTCAGAAACCTGCAGGCTTGCCTAATAAAATATTTACAGCAGTCACTGTTGGACACCCAGAGAGAGTAAAGTAAATGGTGCTTCCACCTCAACTTTTTTTTCAGTGCATGCAAAAATGTCACACGCATGCGATATGCATGAGAGGGAGGTGCTTATTTAACCAAAACAAGTCCTTTTTTCTTACAATATATTGACGTTAAATATTCCTAAGAAATAGTGACTTTGATACATCAGGCTTGAATTTTATTTCTTTTATAAATTTGGAAAACGCTATTATCTTCCTTTACATTTCATAAAAAAGAAACTACCAAAAGCTGATCTTTGGCCCCACATTCCATTCAGGAGAATTATACAAGGTTTAGTTTGCACCATAGTTTTATTCCCATACATTTTAATATTTTTAATATAGTATGAGCATTTTCTTTTGAATTCAGTTATAATCAATCATTTTAAAATAGTAAAACAATACTAACAACAACTAACAATTCATGCTCTCAGAGCATAAAGTACAAGGGGATTTTAATTCTATGTCTCACTGCGCACCTAAGAAATTCCAGTTTTGTTCATATCATTGTAGTTATATACATGACAGGATAAAGTCATTTTTTTTTTAAGCTGAAAACTTGGTAATATAGTCTCTAAGGTCATTCTGAACCATCTTAGAGTGAATGAATCTACAATTATAAAAATTACTTTTGTAATGCTGGCTGCACTTGGAGATATGATCATATGATCATATTGCTAAAATAAAATGTGTTAAAATTAACATTATGGCAATTCTATCATTTCATTCAAGACCCCATAAATTGCCACAGTATTCTGGGTAAACCATTAGCTTACTTCTTTTACTTATGTTCCTTCTTTCTTCTCTTTTTAATCCCAAAGAAATGGCTGTAATGAGTTGCTAATAAAATGACAAATAGGAACAACCATAATTCATTCAAAGACTGCATATTCATAAAAGACCCGATTCTAATTCCATGAAGAACTAAGGAAGGCAGCACCCACCAAGGCTGCCACTTGTGCGTTAGTTCTCTCGCTGTGCTTGGTCTGGTTTAGAGAATAGTCCTGGCGACAAAGCACATCACTGCTACTGAACCACAGCAGTGTGCAAAGCCACTGGTGGCATGTGGCCATCCTTCCCAGGTGAGGACTCCTGCTGTAGCAAACCCACAGGGACAATTAACCAACGCAATTTGCATAACTGTATCACTGTTAAAGCCGCTGGAAGTATTTTCAGGAGTCAAGCACCCTCACTTTCAAAGGCCCCACCCTAAGTAATCTCAAACATTCACATGCTCACACATCCCACATTTAACCTAATTCTTGGCTTTAAAACTTTGGAAGGATTTTATCATTCTTTTGAGAGATAGCATGGAACAGTGGTTAAGTGCTATGTTAAAACCCCATTTTAGTGTGATTTGAGAAAAGTTACTTAAAATCTCTCTGCCTCATTTATAAAATGGAAATAACAATAGTGCTTGTATCATGGGAGATCATGATGAGTAAATGAATTAATATATATTAGGAGGTAGAAACACGCCTAGCACAAAATAAGCCCTATGCAAGTGTTCTTTTGTGTTATTGTTGTGTTGTTTGGCAACAAATAACTCATTTGGTCTACAATTGGCTATGCTGTCTTGGCAATTCCTATGCACACTCAGGGATTCTTGATGTAAGAAAAGCTGACATAAATTATTTCCAAATATAACACAATTTGGATGAAAACTAAATTGAAGCATGAATGAACTTGACGTGTTATGTTTCAAGAACATTTAATGAAGAAGTTTCAATTTCAGTTATGTAGTTTTCTTCTCCTATCCTGGACGCGTTCATTCCTGTATTTTCAGATCTCTTCATAGATTTTGCAGTGCTGGTTCCAGACACTGTGTGTAGAGCGTGTGTAGAGGCATGGAGGCCCGTCACCTAGTGAACTAAGCACCAAGCCACAGCCAGTGCGTGAGCGGGAGATGCCTGGTGGCAGGACTCTGAAAAACCCCGAGGCTCCAGGGTTCAGTGTGCTGCCTTTTATTTATAAGTCAGTCATCTATAACTTCCCTTCTGTCTGCTGCATTCTTTCCACATCATCATTCTCAAAACTTCCCACAGGCGAGCGGCCAGGACGGTGTCACTGCATCCCAAATTTCCACTTACAGGAAGTGTTTCTCATTAAAATATGAGCAAGGAGAGGAGCCCATAACTCATGCCGTTCCTGTGGCTTAGTCTTCGCTGAACTGTCTAATTCATTTGAACTCAGCTGTTTTTTACTCCAGGCAGTCTTGCGTAGCCTGCAGCCTCTTTATCTTGACTGTGTGTCTCTATCTTGTTGACTAATGGATGTTTTTTAAATGCAACCAATCACTTTGTATACATGATTTCTTCTAACTGGTTATGAAACTTTAAAAAAATAACTAAAAACTTACTAATATAATTATTCTTTATTTTTATGAACTATTTTACCAAATATCATCTGAATCTAGTACAATATCATCCTTAGTACATAATCTGTAATATAATAATACTTAATAATACTTTATATAAATTCTAAAGTATACATAATGCTAAATATAAATCCTCATATAAACAATCCTCCTATTAAAAAATCCTCCTATAAAAAAAAATCTCTCATAAGTGACACTGTCAATTTATGGCTGAGACCCTAAATGTCACTTTTCCCCCATGTCCTCCTGTAAACGCTGCTTGCAGTGGTCAAAAGGGCACTTCTATCATGTGGCATTGGATGGTCCTGTAGTTCACGATTACTACCTTTTCACGGAAAAAGTAGTGAGCTGAATTAATTGGTTGTGAACACGTTGACAATGATAGGCACGCATTACCTTAAAATTGACACTAATGTCAGAAAAATCACCACAGCAAATGGGCCTTCATGTCTCAGTGGCCACGGAGTATATTAAGTCAAGTTAATGAAAAGATGGGGAGTCTAATAGAAATGCCAATGGCCTTGATATTAGTTCTTCAAATAAATGTGTGTCCCACAGGCATCCCTAATGTGCCTTTGGTAGTGCACCACGGGCTTTCTCCCACAACGGTTACCTGACATACACCCCCTTACCTACCTAATACCTGGGCCTTGCTGAGAAGCAGCACATCAATGTCAATGACTTTTCTAAGATGTAGCAATCCTCACCCAGGAAGGTTTCAAGGTCCCTTGGGCCTGCAGAACATTTATGGAGAATACAGAGTTCTCTTAGCTTGCCCCCAAAAAGCAGTGTCTCATGACTTGTTTCTTACAGTGAATGTAACTCATGTCTCAGCCTCTCAGCCTGGGATATCTGAGTCCCAAGGGTACAACAGTCTCCATTATTCTTCCAGTGTTTTCAAAAGCTGAAACGTGTGTGTGTGTGAGTGTGTTAGAGAGGATGTGAGTGAGTGAAAGTGTGTGTGTCTGTGTGTGTGTCCCCACCCCTACAGTTCCTAGTTTCTGAAAGAATCCTGTGGCCTCCTACTGTGAGTAGCAACTTTGATGCAGAAGCTAATCAGAGTAAATATGGTTCTCCCTTCTAGAATTTACACTCTGAGATTAAGTACACAGAAGAACAATAGGGGACTTGGCCACAAGACCATATGGGATTTTTCTCAGATGGCTAAGGTAGGAAGCAATTTACATGCTTATCTATCTATCTATCTATCTATCTATCTATATCTATATCTATATCTATATCTATATCTATATCTATATCTATATCTATATCTATATCTATATCTATATCTATATCTATATCTATATCTATATCTATCTAATCTATCTGTCTGTCCGTCCATTCATCCATCCATCCATCCATCCAATAATAATTACAAAATATTCAGAAGTCTGCTCATTTGATCTTTCATGGGCTCTTTCTCCCATTTGTAGTGACTTCACACTCTCAAAGAAAAGGGTCATAGATTTGGGGGACAGCACAAAGAGAGGAGGTGCTAATGCCATACGTTGTCAGCTGGAGGATACGCTGGGAAAGCCAGGTATGTTTGCCACCAGGATATACTGACGTCTTCAGGACTGTGGCCATCTAAGGCTATCCTCAGACAGCTCCTAGAAACTTTCATTTTTAAGTTCATTGATGCAATGGCATGACAGTGACACCTGACACTAGAGGTCAAAGCAGGAATGCCCATGGTGACCAGGATTGCCCTGTATCTGAGGATATTTTACTAAGTTGCCTCCCAGTATAGTGATTAAATGGATATAATTAACGTATACCAAAATGCAGCTTTTAGAACATAACAGGGACTCAGCTAATAAGCCCACATCCCACACCCTGCCCCTTACAGTCTACCCTGCCTGCAGCAGCCTTGCTCCAATAGCTACAATAGTAGTCGTTGTTATTCTTACAGTGTCCATGATGGGCTGTTGTCTTCTGCCATCTTTCTCCGTAAGAGGACAACTTCCAAAGATTTTTCCTCACTCGATGCAGAAAGTCACCTATGGAATGTATGTTCCTCCTTGTTAACAAAGCTGGCTTATTTGCGGTGGCAGTGTGCCCATGTATAAAGCTCCCCTCCACAGTCTCCTTAGGTTTGTCATATGATACAGTTCTGGGCAGTGGTTATAGAGAAACTGCTGGGTGGGACTTCCAGGAAAGCTTTCTGATGGCAGATTTTGAATGGTCCATCCTCACTTGTGGGCACGTGCATATGTACCTGTCTTCTTGTCTGCAATGCAGAATCGATGCTGATAATGGATCAGCCATCTAGAGATCCTGGGACAATAGGACCATGCTAATAACATCTGAGCAGAAATAGAAAAGAAACAGGGTCCCTCAGCACACTGCTGGACTAGTACCCCAGCTGTGGGCCGAGGATTTCTGACCTGACCAGGTAAGAAAAATGAAATCCCTAGTAAGTATTATTCCCTTAGTTCAGTGCAAACCCTGAACTGATGTCCCAGATGGGGACTTCCTCTTGCTTGGTGTCTCCCAAACGTGTAGGGTCCTCTCACTCAATTTCCATTTCCTGTCAAGTTGAAGCCATAGTGACTGATATTTTGAGACCAAATCAATGATTTAGCCCTCTTTTAGCTCTTTAAAGAGCCACTTAGGACTTTTCCCCTCATAAATACAAAATACTGTAGTCACTCAATGCTCAATAAATTGTGGTTGAATGAATGAATACAGTTGGAAGATGGTTATTTTCTGAAAGGGGAAATCAGCGGTGTATCTCATAGCTTACAAGGTACACTGATTTTACCACTATTTAGACTCACAGAGTTGTGGGCTCTACTGCTTGCCATCTTCCCTCCCCCATCTGACCATGGTCACTTTGCACTTTAGCGGATCCACCTCCACGGGTATCTGGGAGGGAGGGGTCTGGAACATGAATATTCCAGCCACAGACCAGGACCTGGACCCTTTCTGCTGGCCCATGTTCCTCTTTTTCATTCGGCGCCAAAACATTAGGGCCCTGATGGGCGAAGTTGAAGGGACCACTAGGGAAGGACCCTTCAAATGAGAGAGAAAAGGGGAAGGTCTTCATGCTGGAGGGTGAGAGGCAAGGCTCAGGGGGAGCTGTGAAGATTGTATTTCAGGGTGTGTGTGTGTGTGTGTGAGATTTGAAGAAAGATGGAAAGAGGAAGGGAGGTAGGGAGAGAAAGGGGGGCATCAAGACAGATGGGGTTAAATTGCAGAAAATTTGGGGGAAATTGTCAACTTCAATGCTGTTTATAGATATGAGTAAAATAAGAAAAAGGAAAATGAGGGTTTGGCATTGTCATAGTATACTAATTACTGTCATTTAGGAGAACTGCTTACTGCTCATGGCTAATCACTATTACTATATGCAAAATGATTATTATGCATGTCATTAATATGTGTTGGGGTAACTTTTTATTTGATTACAGCACAAAACTCTGTTTCTTTATGTGTGGTCCTTAGTCTCACAGAGCAGAGTTGTCTGCTCAGATTTGGAAGGATTAACTAGGATCAATAAAGGGGATCAGGGCTAGTAGAGGAGTAGAGTCAATGACACAGGTTCTCATAGCAAGACTTCTGAACAGAGTAACATGTAAGACACAGAGAAATGTTATTCCACCGGGACCTCCCCTTGCTTAAATCCTCATTGAGGTATCTAAACTTCGGTCAATGTTTAGAGAAGGAAGGACTCTGGGGTAAGGGGACATATTATGATATATAGCAGCTGTATTTAGACATTGGCAAACCAGAATGTGTTACAACTACTTAACTTTAAGGATAAAGTATTTAACTTCTGTAAGGCTCACTTTTCTCACCTTTTAAAATGTAAATAATATTGACCTTGCAGGATTTTTCTGAGGATTATTTAAGATACTAGTTTAAAGAATCTTGCACAGTTTCTGGAACCTATCAGGTGTTTAATTAGAGATTATATATCTTATATATCATATGTATCATATGGCATTACATAGTACACATTTTTATATCACATGTATTCAAATTGTTATTGATTAAAAATTAAAGAGAAGGAAAAGATGATACAGTAGGAAATTTTCAAGGAATGAGGCCTGCTAATTAGGGTAAAACTGGTCTAGTAATATAAGTGGCTCCTAGAAGATGGGTTTTGTCCATCCACATAAATACCAAGTAAGAGGGACTCCTGCTCCGCCATGATCTCTCAGGTAATCCTGAGCAAGGGTTATCACCTCCCTTGGACTCCACCAACTCACAAAATAAAGGGATTTCACTTGACAGTTTCTAAAGTTTTGGCCCGTCCTACCATTCCAAAATATTTTAAATGGGATTTTGGTTAGCCTTGACTGCCAGGACGATACAACCCAGGAATGAACCATTCTGGCTGGTTTTGGAGTCTCTGCTTTAAAAGATGCACAAAGAATGCGTAGATGCTCTATCTTCTGGATTCAGTAGCTATAATTTCATCCTTTTCCTAAATGTAGCTAATTCCTACTATTTGGACTCTTGTGCCATCTATGCTGGTATCAACTGCTTCTTGATTCTTATTTCTTGCTAAGGAAAAAGAAGAAAGAAGGGAAAATATATTCTTTGGGTAGCTAAACAGCATCACGTTGAAGGCTGCAGTGCTGCTTTTTTCACAGGAGGGCGTCCTGTGCTGATTTCCTTATAGCTTGCAGGATTTTAGGGGTAGGTTTAAACCTAGAGTGTTTCACCTTTAATTCCTTCAGGGGTAGACAGGAAACTGTGCTGCATGAGACAAAGGGGAGAAACCCAAAGACGACCTGGGGGAACTGAGGGTGCTGGCACCTTGTTCTGACAGCGCCATCCCAACTAAAATCTTTCAAATCACCAAGCTAATATCACCCACCTCTGGCCCTGCAAGAACTCCACCTTCTCTAAACTTTTAATTCCTGTGGCTTATTCCATTTTTCAGCTAACACCTTTGACTGGCAATAAAAAAAATGTACATGGTTTATGCATGTTTGATAATTATCCTGTTAACCTCAGTTGTCTCTGTCTCTCCTATCTGCAGCCTTGGTTTCTAAGCTCACAAAGATCACACATTGTTTTGTTTCAAGTACTTTATATGATGCCCACCGAGGAGCTACAGGCAATAAAAGCTCTTAATAATAATGGAATTATCTTTAGTGCTGAAAGCATCACCTCTAGTCTCTCAGGCCCTGTGCCACGTGACTGCTCACTGGCCTCCCACAGTAAATCCATTTGTGATATCATCTTACCCCCAGCATGGCCCAAAGTCGTCTCTCTTTGTTATGCATATTACTGATTCCCAAAATTATACAGAGAGCTTAAATATTAATTTGCCTGTCTGTATATTCTAATTCCAGAACACCAAGGAAAAACTTGGTGACTGACGATCGTTATCACATTATTTAAATATAACATGTATTTACTTGATAATACATAGTCATTTTTCTCAGTTGTATATGTAATAAATACACTTCCAAGCCATAATTCTTTATGATATTTATCTGAGTGATATAAACATTCCTTTGAATAATAATGCTCTGTGTAACCTCCCATGACAGTTTGTCTATTAAAAAGGAAATTAAATATACAAAGGTATGGGGGGAAAAAATCACTGTGAGGCAATAATGAACTTAGCAAATTCAAGAAGGAAAATGAAATAAGATTTATTTGAAGCCTAAACTTCGCTTTCGGTTTCTCCTGATTCATCACTTATCACTAGAAAGATGGCTGGAGGATCATCCTTGCATCACATATGCACAGACCTTTGATTATGCACTGGACTCAGAGGGAGCCACGATAAATGTGGTTCAACTCACTGATCAGTGAGGAGCTGAGCTTCTGGAGAAGGAATTTGTACCTCTACGGGCTGCATCCTCTCTGATTTCTTCAAGTTCCTGATTGTTTACTTAGAAATGTTCCAAAAAAATAATTTTTGATTCACAATTGAGTTTCTGATTTCGAATCCTCCAGCCCAGAGTCCAATGATCCTATTTTCTGGGACAGTAAGAAACCTCCTCCCAAGAAGTACCATCCTATCTCTACTAGTCTTTTTTCTTTTTTAAAATGCACAAACCAGTATAACAAGTAATTGTCAGGTATGGATACAGTCAAATGTATGCATAGTAATAGGCTCTTGTTTTAAAACTAGCCACGTGTTGACATTCAAACTTTTAAACATTTTTGGAGCAGAACTGGGAAGTGCTGTCCTTACGTGTCAATAATAAGTTCATGAATATGAGCTGATATATGTTAGCCATGATTTACGTGGGTTTTTTCTTTTATTAATTATTTCTGGCACCAAATCTGCCTAAAATTGCCATTGAATGGAAGCCATACATGTATGGCCACGATGATTTATTCTTTTACAAGGAGGAAGAAGAGTTTTAAGTGGAGAGGAGAAAAAAAATCTTATTTCCTCAAAGTAATATTTTGCCATCTTTTTAAAGGATGAAGAAAAGCTAGACCCAAGTAGTGAAAATCAGACCCCTAAGAAAACTAAAATCCACCTTCCCAAATAAAAAAGCAATATCCATGACTTTTCACTGGTGAGTATGCGTGAGCCATGCTTAGGTCAGCTCCCTGTTTAGTCCAAAGCATGAAACGACAGGGTCAAGTAAAAGTCATCATTCTAAAAGCCCTCCTGGTAATTCCTTTAAAATGAGCAGTCAGGAAACCATTAGAGTAATTACCAATCCCCCAGAAACCTGGTGGTTAATCATTTCTGGACTCTCTCTACAGTGGCCCTGGACCCACCCTCCTGTCCGTCTCCACCAGCAGCCGGAAGGCTCTGCGGCTGGGGCTGAGCTGGTACCATGGCAGAAAGAGGCTCTGACCAAACACAGGTGGGTTTTGTTCAACTTTCATCAAATGAGAGACTATATGCCTATGCGAGGAGTTGAAATTTGTTTTCCCAATAGCCAAATGAGGTGAAATTTCACCAAGTACCCACAGCCCGGGGAGGGGTGGCCCTTGTGCTGACTTAGAATGGGGACACCGAGCTCAGAAGTTCAGGGGTACAGGAAGGTCTGGAGGCCAATGACTTTAATGTCCTGTCTTTCTGCCCCCAAGGCCTACATCCTCTGTCTCTCCCCTGCTGCTTCTTACTCTATTATTGCAATAAACAGGGACGGTTGAGCCACTTTCCAAGGATATGACTCTTACATATTTTACATTCTAGAAGTGGTTACTGATTGTCGTGCAGGGCGGCCTGTGAGTTCTCTGCTCCCGCTCCCCACATAAGAACGCAGGACATGGTGAGGCCAAAAAGGAACACCCATGGAGCCATAAGTAGGGGAGTCATATCACTATATTCTCGCTGGCGGCATCCGCCTCTCTGCAATCCGCTCTTGCTAGCTCAGCCACCATCTTCTTGCTAGCCCCCATTTGCTGCTAGCGTAGCCACGGCAGTTATATTAGTGGCCAATGGCTCACTGGTTACAGCTGACGGCCAACTAGCCACAGCTGATGGCCATCCAATCACAGTTGATGGCCATTTACTACCTGAGCCAGCAGCTTTCTATGTGAGGCCGAGAGCCTGGAAACTGCTTTCTGGGGCTCTGTCCCCACACTGATACATCCAGAAAAATCATAATTAAATTCCAAGCAATTACATTGCTTGTTTTGGATTTGCTCTTTAAGTTTGTTGTTTTTGATTTGTTCTATTGCTATAGACATTGGATAACAGGAATTAAATTTGCAATTCTTGATCATACTATGTACAAGAAACTAAAGAAAGGAAAAAAGATAAATTATACCCACATATGTACAAGTTGATCTCTCACACAAAGACAGGAAGTAGAAACGTTTGAGGTTCTCCCCTTGGTAATTTCTCATCTTCCCTATCCTCCTGTTTCTTTCCTCCTCTCAAAACCTGAGGAGTCAGCAAGTCTTCAGGTACCCTTCCTGCTCACACCGGCCAATGCTGGGCCAGCCCCAGGCCTCTTGGAGGTCTCCTGTGCTTTTGGTCTTGGTGGTGTGAGCCTGCCCTGACTTCAACACCTCAAAGCCTTGTGACTGGTTTCCTATTCTGGCAATCAAGCACTTAGCAAGACATTACTAGGCAATAATGGTTCAATGCACTTACCATTCCTGAATGTCTAGAATTAAACAAAAAGCGAATTTCATGGAAGGTACCTCAGTGTTTGTCAGTTCACTTTCAGTTGGCACCGGCTAATTAACCCTATATCTACAGCTGGTGGTGATTTTTAAATTTGACTCATGAAAATGCATGCTTTTACTCCCTCCCAATTTTCAAATTTATATACTTCACATCTAAATCTAATTCATAGTCCCAAATAGGATATTCTTCAGAGGTAAAGTCACAAACAACCCTGAGGCTCAGTTTCCTCATTTACATGGATTAGAAAACTTCCTTCTCCAGTTATCTGCACTTACTGCCATAATTTTCGTTTTGGATGGAAAAATCAGTTAGGATCCCAAAGTTATGATCTGCTCATATTGTAGAGTCCTGAGAAGCGGTGAATTGGCAAGGCGGAGGTATGCTAGGCTATCTAGATATTATGAGTTGGGCTGGTGGAAGACTTCCTGACCTAGATACTTATGAGACATGGCAGACTCAGTGTCAAGTTAGTGCCTCCGGTTGCCTAAACATGTAAGTGAAACAGCAAATGCAGCTCTCCTAAACTGAGTGCTAGCACTAGACGAACTGCAGAGTTCCTCAGCTTTGAAACTGGCAAGAAGAGAGCAGAAATAAATGAAGTTTTAAAATACAATTTTTGATTGCCAGTATTTCAAGCCTGACATAAGAAAAACTGTTTTCCCCATTACTACAAGTCAATACATAGCAGTGCAATGTAAGTATCTTCCATTTTCCCCTATTTCATGCTAGATTTACCTGATAGATGAGTGTACTTAAGTAAATAGCACACACGATTTTAATAGGACAGGTGCATCGAATGTACATGGAAGGTCATTCCTATTATTTCAATTAACAACATAAGCAACAAAAACACATGAGGGTGAGTTAATTTAAAGCTTCTATTTAGTGCTACCAGTGAGGACATCTTTGGGCCCCCTGGTTGTCTTGGCAACTCCAGCATCCCAGACAGCAGAAGCAGCCTCTGCCAGTCCCCTTCTCAGCATACACACAGTTCAGATAGTACATTAGCAAAGAATATGATGTCCATGTAAATGTTGAAATATTTTCGTTGCCATAGAGATAAGAAGAATGGCAAAAATATAGGAGTACTTGACATACTCTGAGGCAGACTTTTAATTAAAAGAAAAATCTCAAATGACAATGCCAAGATGGCTGAACGCACCATAGGGCTTTTATGCTCACTCACTATGCGCAGAAGTCCCCCATCCAAATAATGTGGGCAGAATCGAAGCATTCTGGCTGAATAGCCAATGAGGAGACACAGAGCCACGGAGGGGTGCAGTGGCCATGATCATTATCTTTGTATTGAGCACACACACAAAAAAAAAAAAAAAAAAAAAAAGAAAAGAAAAAAGAAAGGGATAAAAGATAGTGGAGACAATTTACCATGTTAGTTACTTATTTCTTCAGAGATGGGAAGCCAAATCAGTGACAATTTTTTTTATACTTCCACTGCTGTGGAACCTGGAGCGCTGGCAAGAATAACCTTGAATATGTCATGATGTGTTTCCTTGTCAGCCTTTCCCCTCTGTGCAAACAGACTGTACAATTTCTTTAGAGGAGGTGGCTTGTTAAACAATGTGATGTGTGTGCTTTGTCAAAGTAAGAGGGTGAGGGTGAGGAAGGAGGATTTGCACATAGTGTTCTAAATAGTGAACGGGTCTTCTAAAAACCTGTCATTCTAAAGCATTAAGGAGCAGGGGAGAATTTTGCTTTTCTCCAAAGTTAATATTTGATTTTTACAAAAACTGTAGAAATTTCCATGAGCTTCCATCAAAGGAATCTGCTGCTAAACATTTATAAACTAGTTCTCGCCGAAGACCTGAGAAATACTTGCAATCACTTTCAATATGGCTCCCTTGATGAAATGGTGTGGAGCCATATGTCAAGTATGATGAGGGTGCTGCTGACCCAAATGGGAGAAGTCCAGGACTCAACGGTCCATGTGCCATCACTTTGGCCACCTACATTGATTGGTATGGCCCTGCTCTCCTGGTCTGCCATTCAGGAAGTTGGCTACTCCTGTCCTTGTCCCTCTGTTGCCATGCTACAGCTCGTGTCAGGCAATATTCGTGTTTTACTGAGCACCCACACTTGTGCCAGGCACCACAAGAAAGCACAAGCCATAATCCCTAGGAGCCCCCAAGAGCATGCAGGCCAGGAAGTGACCTGATAGAGGCTGTAAACCAGGCAGGGGACGGTGCACAACAACAGCAGGCTGCCGTGGGAGAAGTGACAAGGATGACATGGCTTTCGGAAGTCAAAGAGATTGGGCTGTGTGAAAGACGGCTGTGGATTGCAAAGGACAAAAGTCTCCACCTTCCGTGCCACACTTTTTGGAGGGGGACAACATAGGTGTATCAGAAGGTGGCGGTTGACATCAAGTTAGATGGTTCATCCAAAGACCCCTGGCACACAGGAAGAAGTCTACAACTCTCAACCACACTCAGTCCCCTTGATGTTATCACCCAGCCAATTCCCTCAGCTACCTTCTTTTCCACTCCTGGCCTCTTCCCTGAAGGAGCAGAGCAGCATTTTCTGTGGATTTGGGCTCTTAGAAACAACTTCAGTGTGACGTGCTCATCCATGAAAGCCCATACCTTATGATGGTGTTTGCACATGTCCTTCCTATGACAGGATCAAATGCGCAGTCCTCCAGTGCCACCCAGGAATGCCAAATCCAGGGTTTAGAACAATCCCGGAGCCAAGATCGGCTGCCAAGCCCTGCTCACATTGTCCCAGTGTTTCTGAACAGTGATGACCCAAGAATAAATGAGAAGAGAGGCCTGCTTTGCTTGTCATCTGGGAGGGCTGGCAGTTCACCAGGAAGCAGCAGCGGGGCAGGAGGGGCCAGGATGAACTCCCAGTGTTCCCCTTCCTGTCTTTGCAGTGGCTGCATTCTTCCCTTACTTGTTCCAGGCATAATTAGGTGATGAGGGGAGTGTCGGGCTCAAGTGTGCGGTCAACGTGGGTGAGTGGTGTTGGAGATGCCTGCTTGACAGAAGAGGTGACTGAGGCACCCTCACCTCCCCATGGGGTCCAGGCTCTGCCAAGTCCTTTGGCCAGGAAAAAGAACTCAGCATCCCGGTGGGAGTAATTGCACAGCTGAACTTATGCCAAATCAATCTATGCCTTGCATGAGCCTGAGCTAGCTGTGGGCCATGTCCAGAGGAGCCAAGGGATGGTGACGCTCTCCTGGGAAGCACTCCCTCCTGCCATGGTTGAGATGGGACAGGAAGTGGCCAGCCTCCTGAAGGTGGAACAGAGGCCAAGTTGCAGAGGAGACAGGGCCTCCAAAAGGCTCCCACCCGTCCAATCAAGCTCACTCTTCTCCCCTTTTAGAAGTGGCCGTCTAGGAAAAAAGGCTCAAAATGGAGCTCGGGAAAGCCTGAAAAATTCATACTGACACACAGCAGGAACTGAGCATATTTTGACACTTTTAAAGCTTAAGACAAAACAAATTCTACCAGAATGAAGGTAACCAGTACAGCACAGAAACTAAGGTATGTGATCAGCTCTACCCCACTAGGAATTATAGGAAAGAAGGCAGAGGTTCAGACTGAACCCACTTCTCTTCCTGGTCCCAAAATTGGGCTATTACCACCTCATAGAGTTATTTTGAGAATTAAATAGTATACATGAAATACTCAGCACGTAGTAATTACTAATAAATATTAGTAGGAAAAAAGTATTAGTGAGGGTTCTCCAAGAAACAGAACCAATAGTGTGTGTGTGTGTGTGTGTGTGTGTGTGTGTGTGTGTGTGTGTGTGTGTGTGTGTGTAGAGAGAGGTGGAGAGAGGGGGGGGGAGAGGGAGAGGGAGAGAGACAGAGAGATTAAGAGATGGGTTTAGTTTGAGGAATTGGCTCAGGAGATAATGGGGGCTGGCAAATACGAAATTTGGAGGACAGGCTGTAAGCTGGAGACTCAGAGAAGAGTTGATGTTGCAGCTCGAGTCCAAGGCAGTCTGCTGGTAGAACTCCCTCCTCTGAGGGGAAAACTTAGCCTTTTTAAGAGCTTCTGCTGATTAGGTGAGACCCACCTTCACCAGGGAGGGCAATCTGTTGTACTCAAAATCAACAGATTTTAACATTAATTATGTCTAAAAAATACTTCCACAGAAACATCTAGACTGATATTTGACCAAACATCCAGAAACCAGGGCCTGGCCAAGTTGACATATAAAATTAACTGCCACAGACCATTAATCACACACACAAAAAAAACCTATATGCTCAGATAAAAAAATAAGAGGTAGGGAGGAAAAATCTTGCCTACCATCCTTTCCTATATTCAGAAAACTTTGACCCCAAATATTGGGATCGTAGGTTTGGAGCCATAGCTTCACAGAACACCTCGTGTATGAATCTGCTATACATTCCTTCCAGAGGAAACATGCCCCAAGCATGTTCTGAACATTTTGGGGAATCTGATGATAGTTTTGGATTTTCTCCCTAGAAAATACACATACACACCAAAATTGCATACAATTTCAGGAAGTTGTGGCCTTCCCTAAAGCATCCATTTTCTAAGAGTGGCTGGATGTTGAGTTTAAGAACTTTATGTCTAAAAGTACTGAAGCTACTCAGGTCCAGGGGGGAACTATGAAGAAGGGAAGGGACTTTATTAGGATATGGATGCTTCCACAACAGGGAATGACAGGGAAAGAATTGATAAATGCTGCCTGAAGAGACTGTGAAGAAAAACGAGGTTTTATGTGGGGTACTCACTATGGCCTGCCAGGTAGGTATACAAATGAAGTAACTAGAAAGTAGATCACTGGCCCAGGTCATGACAACTAAATGTCACAACTGTGGAAACCCATATTTGTTCCTTCCCCCTTCTGCTTTTTCCTTGCAGAGGGTTGACAAGATGGCCCTGGTTCTGTGGGGTGAGCTTGGTCTCACGCTCAAAAGTTCCCACTGCCATGTGTTCCTCCCGAAGGGCACGGTAGGCAGCCTACTGTGTGTGTGTGCACAGGCAGGAAATACTGTGATGAAAACGACAGGGCTTAAAATGAAAACGCTTTTTATATATTATTTTTTAAATGTTTGAATATTGAACTCCTTTTTTGAAGGGTATCTACATCACCCTTCCATTTTTCATTTCACCCCACATATGGTCCATCTTTGCAATGCAAATATGCATTATGACTGGTTTTGCTGGACTCTTTACTATTAAAAAGAGATTTCTATAAGGCTTTTCTCAGCTCTTTGGAGTAAATTTTACAGCTCCATGAGTGAATTTTTGGGTAAATGGCATTTCTGTTATGGATGTGTGTGTGCCGTGAGCTTCATGGGACCAGGGTACCACTGCAGAAATGAGGCTCTGATCAAGGCCCATCTGAAGACTCCAGAACAGTAAGGGAGGGCCAGGCAGAGGAGAGCAGAGAAGGAGGAGCAAGTGGGAGTTTCCTTCAGAAGGACCCGGTACAAAAAGGGAGAATATGTGTAGATAATGTGCCCAAGGTGGTCGACACTGAGCAAATGCATCTTTTAAGCGACAGACACAGAGTTCTCAGTATAATAAAGTTTGCCTGACTCTCCAACCAGAAAAGGGATTTCAACACAGGCTGGGGACAAAAACTCATGTGGGTCTGGACATAAGAAGACTGGAGGTGCTGGGGAACATCTACTGAAATTCCCCCGGCATGGAGAACTTGAGTAGAACCGTGTGGCCGCCTATCACTGCTGCCAGAAAACCCAGGCAGAGAGATAAGGTTAGTTACATGGAGAAGCAGGAATTTGGGACACAGATTGAATCGATATATAATTAATGAACACCCACTTTGGATAAAAACCAAGAACAGAAAACCCGGGCCCCCTACTCCGCCCAAACCCATCTGACTATACAACTCATAACAGCCTAACCCTAGTCCTTCTTCTTTGATTCCTTAGGACAACCTTGTGAAGGTGTTGGGAGCAGTTGTTACTCTCATATGAAAAACAGAAAACTGGTAATGAAAAAGCTTGTCCTAGTCCATGTGTCTATAAAATATCAGAGCTAGGCTGATCCCAAATCTTCCAACTGTAGTGTACTTTCTTCTGTTGATCAGAGGTGAACGTTTTGGTTAGCCTGACAGAAAATATCTCCCTGCTGCCCTGAGAGCTAGCCACTGGGCAGTGGCAGAAGAAAGGTGCCCCTCAAGGTGGATGTCACAGCCTTTTGGAGGATGGCAGTTCATTTCACCAACAAATAGAACACCAAGGGACGTTTGAAACACCACAATGAGCATGTTCTGATGGCACCTCCTCTCTCTAGTTATTCAATAGTCAGAGCTCTTCAGAGAGTAACGTTCCTGATAAAAAGCGACAAGGTTTCTCCAGGTTGGTACCTTGACAGAGAGTTGTTCAAGTGGCTGGGAAGGCAGAGAAAGCCACTGTGCGGGCAATAGGAGGGCAGGCACAGCTCACTATGCCTTAGGGAACATGGCATCTTTGGAATTGTTTCCTGAGAATTGTTTTGAATCACTGGTTTAATTAGACCCACGTGACATTGTCATCTGTATGAAAGTGAGATGGCCTTGGAGTTGATCCATATCAAGAGGTTGTCTCAATTATGTCAAAAGTCAAAACAACACCAAATGTTTTCCAGAGGGAGGAAGGAAGGAAGGAAGGAAGGAAGGAAGGAAGGAAGGAAGGAAGGAAGGAAGGAAATAAAACCAAACTTGTGTAGCTCCTGAGGCATCGTACGCTTGCTGCTGCAGCCAAGGGTCTGTATTCATGGGTTTGTCAGAAAGTTGTATTTATTTCTTGAGAAGGCACATTGCACGTGTACACAGAATGGGGGTGGAGGTCAAGTGTTTTAAATTGCAAACTCAGGTGGAAAAGGAGGCAAAACACGAGGGAAATTCAGTGGTTGAGCTATTAACATGAGTACAGGTGAAAGCTGAGGCCAGTCACCAGAGCCTGGGAAGAGGGCAGGTGGTATTCTTGCTGCTGACTGTGCCCCAGACATGGCGGGAGGTCAGAGCCCGCTGGGGTGGCTGGGGGTGGCTAAGGAGAAGACTGTATTTGGAGTCAGGCAGCTGAATCCTTCTCCTCACTGGAGGTCTCTTCCCTGTACCACTGACAGTTCCCTGTGGCCTTACTTTCCCTTCACTCCAAATTCCTGCGTGTGTTTCCTCTTTAATCCTCCAACAAATCCTATTAACATTTTAATTAACCACTCCAGCTCCTCTACAAAGAGTCTCTCCTAGCAGCTTCAGAAGGTAAAGTAGCATCAAATCACTTAATAATCTCCCCCAAAATGCTTGCCACATAATGTTTATCAATGCTGCTGCACGAACACAAAAGGAAAAAAAGAGGAATTGAAACCACAAACTTCACCTGTATGCTGGCAGGAGCATCAGGAACTTTCAAGGCTCGTCCTTCTAAGAGACTGTCTATATGAGGCAGCAAAGCAAAGAAAAAAATTCCAAAAACCTTGGACAATGTGACAAGACCAAGCCACACTAGCTCTTCTGGCTTTCCTTGGTTTGCAGTTGGACATTTCTAGAAAGCTTAGCAAGACATTTGCAGACTAAGTATGATTCTGTGTTTGGGACACATGCCGCTTTCAAAGCAACCAGTGTGTGCAGGGGGAGGGTGGGAGAGAAGAGCACAGGCCCTACACCTCCTCTGCAACCAGCCCCTCTCTATTTCTGAACTAACTCAGAGACACAATCGTACATGCACCGAAAGGAGAAGCAGCGAGGATGGTAATAACGATGTCGCTAAACAGCCTAAAAGCCTGAAAGAATTCGTGTCCTGCAGTCAATCACCTCAGGAATCAGGGATGAGTTTATTCTCTCCAGGGCAAGATACAAAAGCTTGATCAAGTCTATTTTTTTAAAGGCTTTCACAAAATCTCTGGAAGAATAATCACAAATGGGAAGCAAAGATAAAGCCGAGAATCACTGGTGAATACAGTAAGCACTTATGTTTTGTGTTAATTAGCACATTCAATTAAGAAAAGTTGATGAAGGAAGTGAAAACACATACGCAAAAAAAAAAATTAATTTCTTGAGTGTATGAGTATGTGAAGGATTGTCAAACATCTACCACGATATGAAAAAAATGCATTATGTGCCCTAGAATATTTCTCTGCACACTCGGTGTATTAGTGTCCTACGGCTGCTATAACAGCACCACAGACTCGGCGGCTTCGACAACAGAACTTCATTCTTTCACAGCTGTGAAGTCAGAAGAACATCGAGTTGCGGACAGGCCAACTTTCCCTCTGGAGACATTAGGGGAAGACCGGTCCAGGCCTCTCCAAGGTTCTAGTGCTAACCCACAGAAACAGAAGCACTTTGGGTTCCTCCATAATTTTGAGGAGTGCAGAGGGATCCTGAGACCAAAACATTTGATGCTGACTTACATTATTTCATCCTCTGGACCAGACTTATTCTGAAAATGAACTTTATTATAATCCAGCAAAATCTTTCAGAACAACTCTACTTGTTTGACTTACTCTCTGATGAAAATACTTTGCCCTGATTTCTGATGAAATTATTTATTTCCAGTATGGATGACAATTACATGTACACCTAGAACACTTTGTATATGGTAGGTGCTTAATAAACAGTTCTTTGTTTACATACACAATGGAATACTATTCGGAGGTAAGAAAAGATGAAATAGGACCATTTGTGACAATATGGATGGATCTTGAGAGTAAAATGCTAAGCGAAATAAGTCAGACAGAAAAAGCAGAGAACCATATGATTTCACTGATATGTGGTATATAAATCAAAAAACAACAGAAGAATAAGACAAACAAATGAGAAAAAAACTCATAGACACAGACAATAGTTTAGTGGTTACCAGAGGGTAAGGGGGCGGGGGGCGGTAGATGAGGGTAAAGGGGATCAAATATATGGTGATGGAAGGAGAACTGACTCTGGGTGGTGAACACACAGTGGGATTTATAAATGATATATTACAGAATTGTACGCCTGAAATCTATGTAACTTTACTAACAATTGTCACCCAAATAAACTTTAATAATAAATAAATAACCAAATAAATAAATAAGTAAATAAATAGTTCTTCATGTATTATGGATGCTGGATACACACACTGCCTTGGTTTGAATCCCAGATCTGCCTCTTACCAGCTGTGTGATCTTAGCAAGTTGCTAAGGCTTTTTGAGTCTCGGTATGCTCAAACGTAATAGAAGCATCAAAGTACCTCCCTCACAGGGCCACCGAGAATATCAGTGAGTAAGTCTGTGTAAAGAACTTAGTAAATATTAGGAAAGTCGTAGCTGATGTTATTACACAATGGAGCTTATGCCTGCTTATTATATTGTGTCAAGACCTGTAATAATATTAGGTTCACTGCTAAAAACAACTGTTTATTGAACAATTAGTATATTCCAGGCAGTATGTTAAGCTGCTTTATTTACAGGACCTCATTTCATCCTTGTAATAAACAAGAACTGGGTCTTGAGCTCACGATAGGGATCCTGCATGACTTCTCTGAGGCCACCAGGGCTCAGAGAGAGACCCATAACTTGAATTTAATGAGAGAGAGACAGGAGGTTTAGGGGAGAACACACACACACACACACACACACACACACACACACACAGAGGGCGCCAAAAAAATGTACACACATTTTAATAAAGGAAAAAAACTGTATTAAAATTGTAATACAAATGAACTAGCATTCATTTGATTAACATCATTTTGAGCGAACATCATACTACATATTTCTACCGTAATTCAATTCAACTTCAAAAAGTAATACATAGATACCATAACATCCTTAAAATATGTACATTTTTTGGCACCCCCAATATATATATAGTTCTCATTGTCTTTAAACTTCCTCGTTAATAATGTTAGTAACCATTACTGAGTTGTTTGACTCATTCATGTATTCATTCATTGAACAAATATTTATAGAACATTAGGTTCTGGGCACAAAGGATGTACAAGGCAGAGCTCCTGCCTGAAGCTGTTTGCCATGTGTGCAGCATGAAAGTGAATGAATTCAGAGTGGTAAACACTGTAACAGAAATATGAATACAGTCCTCTAGAAGCAAAGCACAGGGAGCAATTCACTCAGCTATGCAGAAATCCAGGAAGGCTTCATCAAAGAAGTGACATGTGAAATGGGCTTTGAGGGATGAGTAGAAGTTTAGGGAAGGAGCTATTGTGTTCATGGCAGGCTTCCTGATGGCTGGCAGGGAACACCTAACCAAGCCAGAAAGGAACAGGGTGTAGGCTGAAGAATGGAGGAACCCCAGTCATTTACTTTCCACATTTCTGCTAGCCTCCCTAGTGCCAAACCTTGACCATACCTTCCCTAAGCTTTACAGATGTGTAACTTATGCTATCACTGTTGGGCAAGAAATAAAGGCTGCTGGTTTCATTTATACCCAATCCTCTTTGAGGGGTGCTGCAATTAATAAATTTACTGTTAAAAGACTAGCTTAATTCTTGTTCATGATTGCTCTTTTCTTAGCTTTCAGTCAACAACAAACTAAATACTAGGGTTTTAATGAGCTTTCTCTAGATCTGCGTACTACAGTGTTTTCAAAAACTTTCTCTCATTCTTCCTGCATGCAAACCAAATATATCTAGTAAACATGCAGCTTTAGGATAAATCTTTCCAGAAAGCTAATGGTGTCCTATTCATACAATTACCATCTAAAGGTAAGGAAGAAAAGTGCATCATTATTTTTCCAAACCCCTTTACTTTCATTTCTACACAAATTTGTATTTACATTAATACAGAGATAGGGGCCAAGGGCCTAAAACTAACATAAGTAAGGAAAGCTTTGCAAAATGCTTTGAATTTTATTTCTACAGTCTTTGCTTTGACTAAACATATACTGCATAGGATATGGACAAGTCATGGAACAAATATAGAACAAGATATAAGACAAGGTGCAGAATGTAATGATAGGAATCCAGTGCTCCTGCATGATAAGATATGAAACAAGTGCTCTTGTGAAACAAAAGACTTAGAAAAATAAAATATAAAACCTGGAAATGTAAACAACTTTCATATGTTCAGGAACTTCATCAAGGTACAACCTCTCACTTTTTGTGAAAAGATATATAAATAGAGGCATAATTCCTGAACTAATTATTCTTTCCAGGGAAGACATTATCTGGCTTTCAGGTTTTGTTTTTTCAATGATTCTCTCTGACTGTTTAATAGGACCATCCAATTTGACAGCTTTTTTACATATCAAAACATGTAGCATTTTAAAGTTAACTGTCTTTGTGATTAAGCCAAGAAACAGTGATTGCAAATTAAACATCAAAATTGGGAAGAGATTAGTTCAGGAGAGATTTGCTGGAGTTTGCCTTATATATATTAAGTTACATACCCTGAGATGATAAATGGTGCTGCCTCTGTTGTTTTAATGCCTTCCTTTGCTAAATCTTGTGTGATTGGCATACTCGTTATTAGGTAAAACAGACTTGAAGCTGCAATGCCAATATTTTCGAAACTATTTTGCAGTCGGCGTTAATCAATGAGATGGGACTGTAATTGCTGCAATTTCCCATATCTCTCTCTTCCTGGCTCCAGAATCACAGATATAATAGCACTCGTAAGAGTTCCTGACAATTTGCTATTCACAAATGCTATATTAAACATACTGCATAAAATTGCATCCTGACACTCCTTTTTTTTTTTTCCTTTTTTTTCCCAAACTCTTTCTGGGAATCTATAAAGTCCTAGGATGTTGGTACATTAAAAAAATCAGTCTTTCCAAATTCTTCCACTATGCTTCCTGACTACACCTCTCCTTAAAAGCCATGTTGGAATTTTGGTCTCACAGCCTCATAACATTTCATGAATTCAACTTCATTTTGGAAATTTTTCAATCACTTTGGTGACATTGACAATTTTCCATTTCATTATAATACTACAAAATTCAAGCACCTGCTTTGCTTTTCAAAATGTAAATCTACTGAAAAATCAGAGAAAAAGCAGGTGTTCTACCTTAATTAACAGAATTGAATCTCCTACGCAAAAACAAGCATCCAAATCAAAACAGAGGCTCCAAAGTATCAGCCAACGTCAGAAAAAACGAAGGCTTCAGCCCCAGCACTGAAGTTCATTGGGGTGTAAGCAGACAGATGCCTTGCTACTACACTGTTTTTAAACCTAAGTAACAACTGGATGTTGGATGGATCAGAAATGAAACTCAAATAACCCTTCTACACACACACACACACACACACACACACACACACACACACACACAAAATTAGTAATAAAATATAAATAAATAGAAAGACTTCCAAACTGTTCTTTTTAGTTCACTCACATCTAAGATTCTTAGTGAACAGTAGAGTTGTAGTATACCAATTTTAGAATCAGATGCAGAAATTCAATTCCATGGAGAAAAATACTTCCAGGAAAACTTAATTGTGCTTTTAAGTTTTTTTCTCCCTTTAAATTCACAGAAGCATCGGTTCAACTTTAAGAACATCTCCTCTATCCTAATTCACTGGCAATCTCTTCTTGCAAATGTCAGTGCTATTCAGCCTGATTAACTCCAGCACTTTCATCTTCCAGTGATGTTCTACTCTCAAGCTGCCAAACAAAGATTCTCTATTTCATTATTCAAAATATTAAGTGAAGCTCAAGAGCCACAATGATAGACTTTGGGGTAAAGAAATATTGCTCTGTCTGTCAAAAATGCTGCAAGTTATTTCATTACATAAAATAGTACTTGGGGCAGCTAAACCATCAATTCTCCAAGAACAGGAAGGGGCACGGCTAAATCAAATCCTGATCATCCATTTTTATCACATGTATGCTCATCACCCATCAGCTACTTTACCAGAACTTTAAAAACTAATGTCATGAATGACTCTAATTTTATTTCTCCAGCTGCTGTTCCTATTTGGGTAAAGTTGCTAAGGAATAAACTTGGGAAAATACTGACAAGTCAGGAAGGAATGGAAATCGATGTCTGATTCACAAACTGTATCATTTACACCTGAACAATTCAAAATTAAATGTAACTATTTCTGACATAAAAGCATTTGTGGTTCTTCCCTGTCAGAGCAGAATATTTTTGTGTTTGAAGCCAGAAAATTCTGCTGAAGAAGAAGCCAGAAAATTCTGCTGTTATCATCGCAATGGCATAGTACCTGGGCACAGGTACTATCTCAGACACCTAGAAATTTTAGCCTGATTTAGTAAACATTTAACTTCTTGGTTTCAAATGGGAAAAGGAGCTGATAGTCATAATTACCTTGACTTATTGGAAAGATGAGAAACCCCACAAATGCAACATGTGTCATGCAAGGGAGATACGAGTAGCACAGTGCATGGCAGTTGTTACCACTGAAAAGCTGACTCCTCAGTTCAATGAGGTCATTGCTCAGTCTCCCATCCAAACTTCTGCTGGAGGAGAATGTACACGTATCTACAACTGTCTTCTCAAAGCAGGATTTTGTAAGGATCAATTTAAAACTCAGACAGTAACCTACCTCTACATATGCCAAGACCCCAAGTTCCACGATTGCATCTCTGGAGCTTTGTCTATAGAGAGTAATAGGAGCTCTGGGTGTCCCTTTGCCTGTGTTGAATCTACCTTTTAGGAGCTAGGAAAATGCTCCCACTGGCTGCACCGTTGCTAACACCATGCCCCATTCCTTACCCAAAGGAATTTTGAAACAGTGTTCATAACAAAAGAAAATCATGCACCCACTCTTACATATTCTGCCCAAGCAGCCTGCAGGATTCCAAACCCTATAGAATCTCACAGACATCATCACAGGGGACGATGACCATATCCTGGCACCATCAACAGGACCTGGGTCCACGTTTCTCCGAGAACCTGGTGAGATACTATGGTGGGGGTGTTTGGAAATGATTGGGGCTGTTTTGACTGTTACCATGGCTCTGGCACCTAGCGATAGAGACCAGGGATGCTGTTTCGGAATGTTCTCAGAGCCCCACACAAGTAAGATCTGCCCGTATTCTCGGGAGACTCTCAAATGCTCAAGTGGGACATTCACATAAATTTCCACTTATGAAAGCCAGTCATTACCTTAGGGCCCACCCTCCTCCCATATGACCTCATCTTAACGAATTGCATTACAAAGACCCTATTTCCAAATAAAGTCATACTCACAAGTTCCTGATGGACCTGAAGTGGAGTGTGGAGGGTAACTATTCAACCCAGTACAAGTAGAAAGGGACATTCCAAACTATCTGCAACACGAGAGGGAGTACTAGGCTTAAAAGGGATTAAAATGATGTGCCATCATTTAGAGACTATTTCTATATTAGTCAATCATATGAACATCGCTTTACTCTCCCCCTCTCCAAAAACAAACCCCATCTAGACACACCCAGACCAAGACGGAAAGGTTGCTCCCTAACTGTTTTGGAAGGAGCCGGGCTGTTTTCTATCGTCACACACACACACACACAAAAAAAAGAGTAAGGTCAATATGCAGAAACATCTATGAATTCCATTCAGAATTCACTTCACTATATCAACTGAGATGACAATTCAAAACTCAGTGAAGCCCTTTCTAAACCAGGGCTCCAGGCACCTTCCTGTCAGCTCCCTCCGTGGACCACAACTGAGGAGACAACACCCGCGCTGTGCGTGTGCTCTCTCCTTTGTAGTCTTCTCACCTCCCACCACTCAGGGACCCTCTTATTTACTACTGCTGATAAAAATCTAAATGACATAAGGCCTACTTCCTGGGGTAGCATGCAGGTAACACTGTAAAAGTACGTGAGGAAGTGCATCACGCAGCGGGTGGCTCACAAATGAGGCACGTTTTATTGTATTCCTGGACAGGGTCATTGTTCTTGGATCCTGAGCCCCAACTTATCCTCTTCCACACAAGTTGTGCCACCCTGGACACATCATTTAAGGTTTGAGCCCCAATTTGTCATCTGGGGTTGGAACAGCATTAGTTACCTTCCAGGGTGTGGTGAGCATGGGCTATGCCAATCGGAAAGTACATAGCAAAGTGCTCAGCCCATGTCAGAAACTCGATAAATCAGAGTTACAGTGGCTGTCACAGCTGCTGTCACTGCTGCGGTTGTGGCCAGCTTGGGGGCAGGCACTAATGCCAGCCTTGGCCACGTGTCAGTATGCAAATTCTACGGTTCGTTTCCAATCCTCCCCGACAGCCCTCAAAGAGACAGGCTATAACTCTGGCTTCTTATGTGGTCAAAACAAGGCTTGATTCAACGACACACACTGCTTACTAAGTGCTTCTTACGTGCCAGCATCATGAGAGACTTACAAAGCAAACATTATAAACATTTGTTTTTATGCCAAAAAAAAATCTCCTTCAGAAAAACGTGATAGTGCAAGCTGAACTGTTTTGATTTGATAATATGAAGGCTCATTTGTTGAGTACGTCGGATTTCTTTCTTGTTATGATCCTAATCTGAGTCCTACTTTATGTTTGGAAACCACCATTTAGAGACTATTTCTATATTAGTCAATCATATGAATACCGCTTTACTCTCCCCCTCTCCGAAAACAAACCCCATCTAGACACACCCAGACCAAGACGGAAAGGTTGCTTCCTAACTGTTTTGGAAGGAGCCGGGCTGTTTTCTACCATCACAAAAAAAAAAAAAAAAAAAAAAAAAAAATGGAGTAAGGTCAATATGCAGAAACGTCTATGAATTCCATTCAGAATTCACTTCACTATATCAACTGAGATGACAATTCAATCCACAGATTAAAGTCTGCTAGACTGCTTGCGAGAATCATTTTTAGCTCATTCTGTATATCATTGTATTCCCCAATCTGGCACCGTGAACCATAAATAATCCTATCATTTATTAATTACATTTCCTAACCTAGTCAAGAAGAATCCTACAGTGTGAAGCAGCGGATCATGAATAAATGGTTCATTGAAAAGCAACTCTTATTGCCAAGTAGTTGTAAATTAGGGTGGGATAATTACCCACTTTAACCTTTTTAAACAGGTTCCTCTAAAAAGCTCCAAGATGGATGTTTTATTATAACAACTTTGACCTCCAACACACAACAACACAATTAGTTTTGCACCCTGACAAAGGGATGCTTTGATTAAAAATCTGGTATACCACATTATTATAAGGTATTATCTGCATAGGTATTGAATGTGGGTGGATACACACATATGCATTATACATACGCAATATTCACATATTATGTCCTACCTCTACTTCAAGTATAGATCTAGCTAAGTAGAAAATAATAAGTACGGACTGTAATTACATAAAAAGGTGCCAGCTCTGTCATCATAAACCATTACAAGTGACACTCCTGTGGAGTGCACTGTCCCCAGCATCTTAATTATGCTGAACATCTTAACTAATGTCACAGAAACTACAGAAATGCAGCAAGATGGGGACCCACTCAACGCACACCAGGATCCGACACCGTCCCCCAGCAAAGCCTGAAGCCCCGTCTTTCAGGAGATGCAGGACTGCTATCATGAGCCCCGTGGTGCTCAGACTAGAGGATGCAGCAGTACAACCTGGAGTCCTGGTTAAAATTCAGATTCCTATGCCTGCCCTAGGTGCACTGCTTCAGTCCATCAGAGCCAGGCCTGAGACTCTGTGTTTATAACAAATTCTCTGTGAGGTCCATGCTGCTTGCTGGTCTAGGGACCCACGTTGAGAAGCACGGTTCTAACCCATAGCCTACAAAAGTGGGAGCAACTGCTGAGACACCCTGATTCATATCTCATGAGGAGAATGAGGTCTCTTTATTACTCTTATTTAATCCCTGTCATTCTGCAGCATCTGCTCTCCATCTTTTCCAAGACTGGGGTCTTTAAATGTCACTCTCACTTCCAAACCATGGGGAGGATAGCTGGTGGCTGTACCCCTTCAGTCAGTCCTCCTTACCCATCCCCACGTGCACACTTCACCAGAACTTTCATTTATACTTTGTATTTGTTTATGAAATTATGAAGTCTAAAGCAGAACATTTTACAACCTCATGAAGTAGGCACTCGCCTGAGAGAAGATTTAAATTCTACAAGGGGAGGAATAGAGAAGAAGGGAACAGGAGAAAAACAAACATTTAGTGGCCAGTGCCAGACACGGCCGTGTCTATAATTCTGCAAGTCATGACCCTAAGGTTACAAGGAGCACTGTCTTATTCATCAAACTTTATTGTAACTAGGGGGACATACTGCCACCACAATCTCAGCTCCCTTTTAAAAAGGGTAGAGGTTGTTCAGGAGAAGGGTCTTTGTCCCGTGGAGCACCCTGACTCTTTGATATAAAGGCCTGACCTTGAGACCATCTGGGGGAGCTGAGGAGGAGGTATACTGCTGTGTGTAAGAGTGAGAGGGATTTGGAAGTCAATGAGGGCCCCCGGATGAAAGGGACAGGGGAGGGTACAGAGGAAAAGGCCCTGGCAGGAGCAGAGATATCCACCCTGAGCCATATCTAATATCCAGTTGGAAATCTACCTTGTTTCAATGCAGCCCTTTGCCCAACCCATAGCCACTCCAGGTCTTCTAGCAGGTCTTCTCTTCCTGGGAAGGGATTGGGGTTTTGTTTGCTTGCTTTTATGAAGCCAAAGAAGGCCTTGAGTTTCACATCTAGGTCAATGTTGAACAGCACAAAGGCTGAATGATGGAAAAAATCCAAAAACTGAACAAATTTAGCATAATCATGAGTTAAGAACCAGAGAAGATAAATGAGAAAGCACTCAGAGAGAGCCTGGCTTCCCCAGGGCATAGAATGTGGGTGGGGTGGAGGGTGAGAAAAATCTCACCTGGATCTGGAGAGTTCAAAGTGGTATTTTCATACTGGAAACAAAAGTCGCTCCCACACCCACCCACCAAAGAAGCTGGTGTTGGGGGAAACAGAGGCTGGTCTGTGAACCTCAGAACTGGGGCCGAGGCACTTGGAAACACTAGCAAATTCAAAAACAGGCAAGATGTGGGCTCACACATTGCCAGTGGAGGTAAAAATTCAGACCATTTTTCTGGGGGGGCAAGCAATTTGGCAACATATCAGGAGCCTTAAATGTGTTCATATCTCTTGTCACAGTAACTTCACTACAGAAGATCTATTCTTAGAAAATAATCCTTCGTTCAAAGATGTTCACTGTGAGATAATCCTAATACCACAAAACATGGAAAGCAACTAAATGCCCAATAACAAAGTCAGAAATAAGTGAATTAGACTGCAGCTGTATGCTGGAATGTTTTACAATCATTGCAAACTGTTGACAAAGAATTTTAATCACATGGAAAAATTCTTATGCTATAGCACTGCTAGGAGAAACCCAGGACATGAAATTGTATTAGGATCTCAGCACCACAAAATAATAATCACACAAAGGGAAATATACTGTTATTACAGTTGAATGCTTCAGCTGCAATAACCATCTTTGTAACTGAATAGCTCCTGCCAATACACACTTTGCCATATTTCCCACAATTTTTATAATAATGAATTACATTAAATATAAGAAAATAAGTATTTTTTTTAAAAAGAGACAATATAAATTTACAAATGATAGATCCAGAAGGAGCCGTCATATACCTTTTTACCCTCAATCTATTGAAGTCAATGGGAAGCTGAACACCATCATAGATAAATTAACTAACAGGGCCATTGACAAATCAAATTGGGTACAGGTGCCAGAGTGTGCCAACAATTCATGACTATAATCTAACACTAATTTAAAAGTAAATCAAATACAAATGTGAATAGCTGCTATAGTGGCATTTGATTTCTCCAAACACTACAACTTGATTCTGATGTCATGAGTCACGAAATGCACCAAATTATCTGTGTCCATCTGTCTCTGTATGTATATGTATATGTCCATGAATATGCATGTTTATGAATATGTCACATATGTGATATAGCTATATAGGCATGGCTGTTTGTATTTCAGAATGTGTATGTATATAAATATAGAGTATGTGCGTATATGTTAATGTTGAAGAATGTGTGTGCTTGTATGTATATGTACACAAATGCATATACAAATATAAATGTTATATTTACGAATATGTATGTATTGAATGTGTTTCTGTGAATAAGCATACAAATATGCATGTGTGTATGTTTATATGCATGTGCTTATATGAATGTGCGTATGAATGCTTACATTTATATGCAAACATAACAAATTCTTTCTCGGCTTTTAGCTACATAATTCCAGAAACTAAGCTTTCCCTTTAAAGGGATGACTTTGATTGCATGATGACATTTACTGCTGAATAAAAGTATGTAAGACAAAAATTTTTTTAAAACCTTAATACCAGAATAACTGTATTAGTCCTGTACAAGTTGATATAGTCTAGTTAATTATTTTCAAGTTGTAAATAAATTTTGTACCTAACTACTTAGAAAATAAATTCCTGGTGACTTCAAAATTTATACTGTTGATAATTTGAAATGATGGCCACATGAACAACTATGGGAGGAAGTATGTGTTTCCACGCCTGTCAGTGAAGCAGTTGAAGGAATAGTATTCTGATGTACAAATCCACTGGAACTTCGATTAAACTTTTCAATATTATTACTTTTGACTCAATGGAAACACATAAACTCCAAGTCTAAAGGAACATTTGAGAAACTTTAAAACAACAAAATAGAAGAATTTGTGATGGAATAAATATAAAAACACTATTATATCATTAGTAGCTTTCTTCTTTACCCATCAGGGGCAGGGGGGTGGCAGTCTGCAATTATGTCATAATTCATATGTAATTGTTTCATCTGAAGACTATTATCTCATTTCTTCATTATTGTCTTATTTTAGTTGTTTTTATTTTTTCCTATCCACAATGTCATAATTTTCAGACTAAAATATTGAGCTTAGAGAATATTACTTTTGTTGTAAATGATATATGTATATGATTTAATTTTCATTTTAACTTTTTAAGAAAATCGAACTAATCCAATGATGTCTTGTATCTTAACTATGGGACTCTCCATTTCGAAAGCCTTAAAATACCGCACTGCAATGGGCATTCATAGCTATAGTTCCCTTTATAGAAAATATTAAACTTTTTTGTAGAGTGTGGTGTTAATTACTGTTATAGATATTTTCAAATAAAAGGACAGAAAATGCATACCATACAAAATCTACAGTTTCTTAAACATACAGGAAAACTGAATCCCAACTTTCCTACTGAGAAGTAAAAGCTACATTGGAATAGCCTTGTTCTTTGGAAAGTAGTCATTTCAAAATTGTAATGTGAACATTTTTGTAAAATGATTTTGTGAAATTCAGAAAGACTGTTAGCCAAAGGGTTGGTCTTTGTTTAAACATAACACTGGGGAAAATTGAGTTTGGTCTAAAGAAAAAGAATTTCTGCTTGCTGGGGAGGGAAATTTGTTCATAAGGGGGCGTTTGTTTGTGAGTCATAGAGCCTTGAGCTGAGGTGGGGGTCGTGGCATTGGTCAATGCAAATCCATGCTCAGATCTGGAAAACAACCCCAAAGAAATATCTTCCAGATAGGTAAGCACCAATTGTAGTATAAAGAATAGGGTTACTGCAGGGTATGCTGGGAAATGTGTTAACAACAGGCTTCCCCGTGGGGGTAGAGGATTGGGAGAGCACTGCTCAGTAGTGTTGGCCAATTTCTGTAGTGAGAATACTTCCACCATGGCTAATTTCAAGCTGCCATTTGATGTTATTAAATGTGGAGTTGGGAAGAAAAGTGGGGAGTATGCCATCACATAGTATATTTACCATACAACAGACATAAATAACTACAAGAGTGCAGACAATAGTAAAATATAGTAAGTGTAATTAAAGTGATGCTTTGAGTATGTATTACCTTTGTTGTTTATATTGTGTATTTAACTGTAAGTTTATACAGTACAATTTAATTTAATAATGGCTGTATATTGCAATGGACTCACAAAATTCATGAAAATTTAACAGTTGGCCCTCATGAGCTGACTCTGCACTGCTATTTAGTGCCTCACCCTTAACTGTGCCTGGAGCCACAAGCCACCAGACACATGAGAAAAGGCGCTAAGGAGAAAGAGGCTAAAACAAACAGCCAAGAGGAACTTGGGCAGGGATGAGAAGAAAATTTAAAAAATAAAGAACAGCTAATCCCTAATAATGTCAGGGAGAAAAGAGAAGATATGCCATCTTAATTAACAAGGATATTCAAGTCACACTCAAAGAAAAAATTACAGTTCTTAGGAATTAAAAATACGCTTAAAATTAAAACTTTAATAAAAGATTGTGAAATTATTCAGAAATTAGAACAAAAATCAACAAGATGGAAAATAGAGCCAAAATAAGAAAAATTAAATGATCCATACAAGAGATAAAACATTTGATTAGTGCAATTCCAGAAGGAGAAAATAAAGAAAATGTAGAGGAAGAAATTTTAAAGGAATTAAAGAAAATTGCCCAGACTGAAGAATATGAGTATCCAGGCCACTGTTGACTCATCCACACAATGGACAAACGCCCACATATAAAAATATCAATAAAAAGAACCAAACACTCGAAGCTGGGTCAAAAGAAGATCCTTTATAAATGCTTCTAAGGGTGAGGGGGATAAAGGAGTCCAGTACAAAAGACCAAGAATCAGAACAGCCTCAGGACTCTCAGCACCGGAAGCTTGAGGACAATGGGGTAACAATTGTAAAACCCAATCTAGACATCTATCCCCAGCCAAATCACCAACTAGGGATGAGTGTAGAAAATAAAACAGTGATTTAAATTTTTATCTTACACACACATTTTCTGCTGAAAGTTAGTAGAAGATGTGATCCACCAAAAGGGAGGCAAAACCAGCCAGCAGAGTGGTTAAACCACCCCAGGGTGTCCAGGCAGAAGAGTCCAGAAAACCAGTGAAGAGGCAGGTCTAGATGGCAGTCCATTGTGATGGGACAAAGTCAGTCTACTGTTCGTATTTCAATTATAGGAGCTCCCCCTTATCCACACTTTTTATTTCTGTGGTTTCAGTTCCCCATGGTCAGTTGTAGTCCAAAAATTTTAAATGGAAAATTCCAGAAATAAACAATTCATAAGTTTTAAATTATGGGCCATTCTGGGGAGCATGATGAAATCTTGCTCTGTCCCACCCAGGATGTGAATCATTCCTTTGTTAAGCATATACACCCTGTGCGTATAGTACCATAAGATATTGTTAGAGAGAGAGACCACATTCACATACCTTTTATTACAGTGTGTTGTTATAATTGTTCTATTTTGCTATTAGTTATTATTATTAATCTCTTACTGAGCTTGATTTATAAATTAAACTTTATCATAAGTATGAATGTATAGGAAAAAACAGCATATTTAGGATTCAGTATTATCCACAATTTCAGGCGTCCACTGGGGGTCTTGGAACATATGTTCCAAGATAAAAAAGGGACTAATGTATAAGTAGGGATGAATTCATGAAAAGTATGTAGAAAATTATGCAAATGAAAAACCACAACTCCAAGAAAAACAAAAAGTATTAAAAAAAATAAAGCTCAATCTTCGTATAATTCTACATGATTCAGCATGAATGATAGACTATCAAATTAATATAAATCCTGATATCAATGTTACCAAATTGTTCAAATATTTCTATATGGAGAGGACAGGAGAGAGAAAGTATGTTTCTGGGAAGATGTAAAGAAGTTAAATCTTCCTCGTCTTAGTAGGTCAATAAATAATATGTAAAGCTGAAAACTCAAGAAATAGCAATATAAGCACGGTGTGCAGATATATGGAGCAAATATCAGAGAAACAACTAGGAGAGTGGGGAGGCCCATCTGGTGGCCTCTAGTCTGTGGGAGCTGAGGGTTAAGATGGCTGACATGAAGGACGCTTTCACCCCTCTGATCTTTGAACGCTGAAAACCAGCAGTGGACAGACCAAGGGGAACAAACCACTGCTGTGGTCACCGCAGCCAAGGCTGTGCAGACAGGCACAAAATAGTCATGTAGACCAAATTCACAAGTCGCCAACATTTCACATGGTTTCATCTAAAGGTCATGGTTTCATCTGAAAGTCATCAGACACATTTCGAATGATACATACTGATCAGGCCTGTCTCCCTAACAAGGTCTTAAATGTTGAGTGATAGTACCTCTCTAGGGCCTTTTCATAAACAAAGACTTTTCATCCAAAGGAATATATTTCTTTTGTGACATGTAAGGCACTGTGATAGTCCTTCGAGGTACTTTTGAGGGGTGCAGAAGGTTTGAGAAGCTCCTCAAATTTCACCAAATGTCTGTCGTTTGTACTGGCCATACTAAAAATCAGTATCCATCTTGAACACTACATCTGCATCTATTTAGACAAGGGATAATGACATTGATACAGGATAGTTAGCATGTCCCTAGGTAGACAGGGAGGTCCCTGGTGGAATAGACAGTCATATCCTAAAACTTCAGGTTTTGAAATCACTCCTTCGCTCCAGGACATAATGTAACAAGGCCCTGAGATTAATCATAAAATTCCTTTTGGCCTGACAAACGGAGCTGATCTGATAGATAAGAGTGGGTTACTTTGCTAATTCCTTTAGGATGGGCAAGCAGAACAAACCTGGTAGACGAATTTCATTAGAAGGCACCAGTTCCCTTCTTCAAACAAGTTCCCTTCTTCAAACAGCTCCCCTTCCCCAAGCAGACAAGAGAAGGTATAAAAGTAAGAGCTTTTGCCTCAGTCATGGGGCACCCCCCATTCAGGACCCCCTCACGCTCGGGAGCTGCAACCTCTTCTCCTGCTTCTAATAAACTATCCTCTTTTTAAATTTTTTGCCTCTCCCTGGTCTGTGTTTCCATTCTTCAGCTTCACGAAACACGATCCCGGCCCACACTCAGAAACTGCTAGGAGATCCAACATCACCTACATCAACAACTATAGTCAGGTTAAAAACCAGTCTTGCTTTTTCTCATTTTGAAAAAAAAGGAACGCTACCCGATTACTGACAAAACAGACCTAAGTGTTGCAGGCCAGTAGGTGGTATTTAAACAGCATCAAAAAAAGGTAATAAAATTAGCAATCTGACAAGCAAAATGTTTACCCCAGTGTGGCAAATGTTCTAGCTGGGGAAAGAAACCCCAACAAAGCTGCCTTTCCAAAACAAAACTTTAAGAAGTCCACAAAATGAAAAAAACCCTCTCTGAATGGACTCCCAAGGGAGGCCCAGCCCTAGTGACAATCTCCCACTCCATTGTGACATTCCCATTGTGAGGCTATGTCACTGCAGTGTGTCATCACACATTAATACAGACATCACAATGCAATATTAGTGTATTGTGTCCAGGGTTTTGCCTCTCTGGGGTCTCCACTGCCTCCTACTAGCACACCAATGGCTATGGAAAGTCAGCTCAGAGTTCTGTAGGAGTCAGGATATTCAGGGGTCCAATACCATTTGCCCATTGACCTTGGCCAAGGCCATTTAGCCCTCTGCCTCAGTTTTCATTTGTATTAGACAATAGCTGTATTTGGGGGGAAGTAGTAAAAAGCAATTAATGTGCTCAAGTAAGCCATTAAAAGACTGTTTGATTTTGATTTTCAGCTGTAAAGATACCTGATGAATTACACCTGGGCTTAAAGGGAACACTGAAGGAAATTGAGTGCTAGAACCTTCTTTCCTAGGTAGCAACACTGCTGTTGAGGAGAAGGATTTGGGGAAAGGAGGAAAGCTGAATCTTTGGGGGATAGGCATAAGCATTCCCTTCTTCTCTCTAAGGCTGGGTGTTCCCTTCTGAGCCCTGGATGAGAAAATAAGTCCTATTCCTGAGAAAAGTAAACGTGACTGGTTTCAAACTTTCTACAAAACCATAATGGCAAATGAAGGAAATCATCCCCTGGGTTAATAATCCAGCTTCCTCAGAAGTCTTTTGGAATGAGAAGGAAAATTAATTAATCCATGACTAACAAATGGAGCCATTCAGATAAGAAAAGAGTAAATCTTGATTGCAATTTTTTTAATTTTTTGTTTTTGGCTGAGACTGGTGCAGTATCTCCTATACAAGAAGGTGTGGCGGCTACAGAGACACAATTTTCAGCATATCCAGGGCTCTGCTCTCCTATCAGTGGCTACAGCCCTGGCAGAGCTAACAGAGTGTCCATGGGCCACCAAAGTTCCCAGACAACAATGGTGCTTGGTGAGACTCGTGAAAGAACAAGTCTGACCAGTGGGCTTGTAGGGAGTATTCTGAGAGCCGCAGTTAATAACTGAGACACACTGACTTTTAAATTACATTTCAACCCCAGTTTAATGTTATTTGCCCCTAACATAATGTGATTTTGCTGGAGACAGTGTCGAAGCCCTGTGCCTAGCTGGTTATCCAAGTGAGCACATAACGGTATGGGGAGTCAGTGGACACAACAGCTAGCATAGGTTTGTCTAACATTTGCATTATTTTTATTACCACCACTACCGATGCTTTTATCTCCTCAAAAGCCAAAAGAGATTTAACTTGAAAAGAACACTCAAATACACTCAAAATGATAGAATCATTCTTGTTTTCAAATCGTATTCTAATTGTAGTTCATTGAAATGATCAACATTTGAAAGAAATTCAAAGAGCCTTTGCAAACATCCATGCATGTGCCTACAATAAAAGGAAAGCAGGACTTTTCCCAGAGAAAAAGTTAAAACGCTGAACTATAGTAAGTAGTAGTCATTGTTTTCTTTCCCCATGGCTCGCCTCACTTTTAGAATGACAAATGGGTAAAGCCGTCTGTCACAAGGAAAAATATCATGAAAACAGGATGCTTGGTGTGTTTGCATGCTTTTTCAGATTTCTTTCCCAAAAGGTGTGTGGCTGAGATGATGGGACTTAATGATGCTGTTTATAATTTTAGAACAGAAAGGAAGGTGTCCAGACATAAAGCAGGTGTTGCAGCATGGTCTGTCGGGCAGGGTGAGGGTTGTCTATCCCCCGTGACTCAGGGCGTGCTCCATGCAATAATTGCTACTTTGTGATGAGGAATGCATTCTCATGTGCAATAGGTAGGATTCTATCTGGCTTGTTCATCTAGACTTATTATGCCAAAGAGTTAGGGGTTCCTGTAAAGAACTTACATGCAGAAGCGTTTAGGGGTTCCCCCCACAAAAAGGTAAAAATAGGAGTCCAGGAGGAACACTTCATAGAAAGACACTAGCCTGCGTGTAACAGCCCGATCATTCATAAATAAAAGGAATTATTAACTCAATGCAAAAGGCAAATTACAAATTGAAATAGAATGGCTGAATTTTCACTAACCATGAACCATTAACATTATCCCCAAATTTATTCATCACATTGTCACAAATCTAGAATGAACCCAGGCACAGGGTGAACCCCCTCCTTTTGCACATGCCCGTTGACCAGTGCTCAGGTCATTGCTAATTCAGGGCACCAAATTTTCTCCCAAGCAGGATACATTTCATGGAGTCTGACAGGTACTATATCAGCCTGTGTCCTATATCAGCATTTCTAAGATGCTTCCTACACAGGTAAGAATCCCTTCTCCATTCACCTGGCCTTCTCGCTGGGTGGTTCACAAGTGTTCCCTTCAAAATCTGCAACAGGTGATTTGCCACCTCAGGCCAAGGAAGCACAAGATGCAAGAGAAATGGCAAGTAAAAGGGCCTGTTAATTCTTCCATTTTTCTCTCATCTTTCTCTCCTACATCCAGCCAATCTCAAAGTCCTGCTCTTATGCCAACATGCTTCTCTCTCTCATATTTTCTCTTGGTCCTGAGCTTATCTTCTGAAGATCCAAACACTCCATTTGCTTCCAGGATGGTTTCCCAAGCTCAGCCACTTCCCCTCTCTATAAGCCACCATCACTGGAGCCATTTTACTCAAATATAATTTTTGTGCCTGCCCCTGTTCAGATGACTTGTCACCCCTCTACCCATCACATTGGTTGATCTCTTCTGCCTGGTCTTCCATCATCTGGTCCCACCTTCTCTGCCACTTTGTCCTCCATCACTTACCTTCCCATCACTCTCAACTCCCTGTTTCTTCACCAACTCAGAGTATCACTGTGCTCTTGGACACATATGTTCATTCCCAACCCCTATGGAGGTCTTCTCCCCGCCTAGGCGGTCCATTCCACATCAGCCATGACTAGTCTATGCCCACCTCCTCCACAGCCCTCCAGGAACGCGGAACCCTCCTTTATCTCCTTCAGTTCCCACCGTTTACCGCACTGTGAGCACAGCACACGTACTGAGGCTGGCCTTCTCCTTGTCCTTTCTGGCACTGGCAACAGGCCACATTATGTCCCTAATGTGGATGCCAACTCAGTGCCCAGAACACAGAAGGGCTTCTATTACTATGAGTAGTGAGAAGGGACAAAGTTAAGGTTGAGACCCATGTTTGGAGGTATTCTAGAGAAGAGCCATCTAAGGATGCATGCAAGGAAAGCATTTTTTTCAGGGAATGGATTTGCAAGAAGGACCATTTTCTCACTTTTCTAGTTTGCTACATTTTGAAAGATGCTTATAGATCACACCTTTCTGATTGGCAATGAATCAAAGACAATTCAAAAATAGTTGCCATAGCATGAGACCTCCCCCTCATCAAAAAAAATTAAAATGTAATTCTCCTACTATCTACTTAATAACTTAATTATGCATTAAGTTGGATTTGAATGGAAATAAATTAGCTCTAACTGTTTGACTAGCCTCTAAGTTGGATGGTGGCCTTACAGGTATAATTTTGACCAAGCCAGAAGCACATATTCCTAAAAAATAGGTAATATTTAGGTCCAATTAACACACTGCACACTTAGTATGTAGTGATAAAATTATTAGAGTACTTTCTTTTCCAAATACAATAATAGCTGATATTTGATTGCTCTTTAGCAGTTCACAGGCTCTTTTTCATTTATTATTTCACTTGATATTATAACCTTCACTTTCCAAACTGAGGAAATGAAAGCCCAGAGAAGCTAAGGATGTCCTAGGGGTCACCCAGTTTCTGAGCCTCAAAGCTGGCACTCAGAGCCACACTTTCTGATTGCAGGTCAAACACTCTCCAATATCCACAGCTATCTACAAAATTCTACATGTCACTGCAGGAAACATGGTTTCAGGTGTTCCACTGTTGACCGTCTGTTTTCCAGCCTCTCAATATTTCCCCAAGACCTTCTGCTGATACTGTCCTGGGCAGAGCTGTCTCATACAATTTCCATTTAGTAGAAAGCCAGGCAAAAAGGCTTCAGCTTTAGAGATCAAGTCTGGGGAGAGGAAAACATGGCCATAGGCAGGACATACATGGACAGCAGTTGCCACTAGGCCTAGGTACGCAGTCTCTATGCCAACCAAGCTTGGCAGGGTCAACGTGTAGAAAACACATCCTTAGGCAAAGGCTCACAAGTGTATTTATTAGCATGATGTCCTCAGATAGGGCACACAGGTCAAATCTAAGCCAATGTCAAGTCAACCTCATCCAGCATATGTGTCCTTTCCAGAAACGAGAAGGAACAAAATACAAGGCCAGGTGTTTCATTATCTCATTCCCAATAGTCTGAAGCGGGGAGAAATCCGAACAGTGACTTAAGGAACAAGGTGTGAGTGTCTGGGTCCTTCTGCCCAGCGGCCAGGGTTGTACTGCTGCTCCGACACAAGCCTTTGAATATTGGCATGAAATAGTGATAACGTCCATTTCCAGGCATCTGGCAGTGGCAAATGTGTCAACTGACAACTCTATTATTGGACTCCTAGAAAAATGTAACAGGATCGCATCTAGAAGCAGATCAGAAATATTCAAAAACCATAGAGTTACCACTGATGCAATGACTGTATTTTCTTTTTTTTTGTATAGGCAAAGATTTATTAAGTCATAGCAAGTAATCACAAAAGAATAAATTGATAGATTAGACTTAATTAAAATTTAAAATTCCACACAAAAGATTAAGAAAATGCAAAGCCAAGCCACAGACTTCAAGAAAACATTTGCAATACATATATCTGACAAGAGACTCATTCCCAGCATATATATAGATCTCAATATATAAAAATACAACTCAATAATCAAAAAAGTAACCCAATTTAGAAGTGGTTAAAGACATGAATAGATTCTTCACAAAGAAGATACAGAGATGACTGAATTTTTAAAATATTATTAGGACATCTGAAGTTTAGGGATTCTGCTTATAAGTGCATTGATCCTCTTCGCAACATGAAGGGTCAATGGGGACATAATTCTAGGAGGAACTGGAAATCAAGAATGAGCAAAAGTGTGAGAGAAGAAGAAGGAAGGTGCAAAGGGAGAGGGAGATGGGGAGTTGAGGATTGTTGGGAAATGCACCAGGCCCTCTCTAGACGAAGCACCCCCCAGTGACTGGGAGAATCTCGAGACTAAACCATAAATTATGGTGGGTTACCGGGCCTCCTGGGCATAGAGCCACTTGCACCCTCCAGGACTGTGCCATGTGTTACTCCAGAAATGGAACGCAGGAACAAGAGTATTAAGGAGAACTTCTGGTGGTCAGGACCTGTTTTTAGTGGTTGCTAATGTCTCGTGTTGTTCTCCCAATATTGAAGACTAACAGGTAAGTGTCCTCATAACATAGCACTATGAGGTAGGTTCTATCATCCCCATTTCACAGATGAGGAAACCAAGGCCAAACTAAGTAATCTAAAGTAATCTGCCCCACATTAGGATTGGCTTAAATTTTGCAGACTGTCTAGAAGGAGTAGCATAGAAAACAAAAACCAAAATCTGAGGACAGACACTGTAGATGAGGGGAACATTCTGGAGATTCTCAATCTCTGTTGAACATTTGACTCCTAAAAGGCTCTCTGTCTCTCAATCTCTCTCTCTGTCTCCCTTTCTCCCTGTGTCTCCTCTGTTTTGTCACCTTCCTTCACATATTATAAAAAGATGGATTTTTTTTTTTTTTTAAGTCCACCAAGACTCATCTTCCTTGATGATGAGACAACATGATCACCTTAGGCCTGATCCAAAGATTCTTTTCTTTCCCTCAAACAGGAAAGGAACCTTCAGGGACACCCAGTTGCTCTAGCAGGTCTATTCTCTAGCTACTGTGATTGCATGTGGTGGCTCAGTCATTCAGCAGCCCCAGCTTCATCCCGACAGGTATGTGTTTTCCTCTTTCTCACTAGACAACTATCCATGGCCCAGCCTTCCAGCACTGCGCACCTTGATGCCCAAACTAGTTGATAGGACCACGGGCAGGAAAATCCCTCTGTTTGTTGACGTCCATGACAATTGGGAATTGTAATAAAAACTAACCATAAATAACGCTTAATGGTTAGGACTCTCGTGTCAAATTTAAAAGTAGTGGGTTTAAAAATCTCATGTCTCCTAAGATGGATCAGGGTGAGGGCAGTGGTAGTGGCCTGGGCCTGACCAACTCCTTGATATCACTAATTAATTACTGAGCATTGGTGCTTCTTGGCAGGTCTCTGAGGAGCCAAGCTTCCATTCCCAGATTCGGTGCAAACCACCCTAAGAACATGCTGTCTGGAAGAGGCACGGGACTGTGCAGGCCAGGGAAGACTGATTCTGAGCCGAGAGGCCTGGCAAGAGGGGTCAGCCCGGGAGGCGCATTCCCCCCTGGGTTCAGGAACATCCACGCAATAAAGTATCTGTGATATTGCCGCAAATGTAATGAGCACAGGAAATTGACGGCAGCTCCAACTAAATCACAGCTTAAAAGAAAGGAAGGTCCCCAGAGATGGCCACAAAAGGGAACTGGCTGACCAGGCCCAGGTGAAATTGAATTGGAAATGGTCCCTGCCTGATTAGCATAACAAAAGTTCCAGTGTTTAAAGAAAAAAGTCATTCTGTGTAAATGAAAGAATAGGTGGAAAAAGAAAAAAAGAAGCCCATCTTCCTACAAACATAGTTATCTTTAACCATGTCCAGCCTGAGATAGATATGAACTGTGTCCTAAACAGCACCTTGTAGAAATGGATTCTTAAATCGTCCCCCTCAACCCACCTTTATTCCTCTTTTATTTGGATGGGGACTGACCAGCTATTTAGAACTCCATAATAGCTACACACATGCGCATACATGCACATGAGTGTGTGCGTGCATACACCCACATATATTTTTTCTTCCCATTTTACAGAAGACCAAAGGGAGGCTTAGCTTATCATAGTTTACTAAGCAAAATTCAAAAGTACAGTAATTCAGATAAGGCATACTGGACATATTTGGGAAATTACTTTATACCAGGAATTTAGAGATTAGCCCATTTATCAAAAAAAAATGTTGATTTTTATTACATTGTTATTTAATTTATTATAAATTATTAGAATGAGCAGTCATGGAGAAACCGAAGCAAAATAAGAACTGGAATTAAATCTTTGCAGGGAAAGCAAAATATCCCGTCCTTCATTCAATTTTATTCCAAAATCTACTTGAAGATCCATAATAATGATGCTAGAAGTATAACCACTGTGTACTCAATCTATTCTAGGTGCCAGACACTCTGGTAGGCAATGCTTACAACCAACTTTCAAAGAGGCGTTATTATGACCCTTCCACAGATAAAGAAACTGAGGTTCACAAAAATTAAGTAATTTGTTTAGCAGATTAACTGAACCAAACTCTTGTCAAAAGAGTGCTTACTCCAAAGAGAAATAGTTACATAGAGATAAATTCAATGAGAATTTTGTATTCAAAGTTAAGTTCTGGGTTTTTCTAGAGGCCCCTGAGCATCAGAGACACTGTCCTTCCTTCCAGAATGCCTCCTGGTCCATGATAGCTGCTGTCACTCTGGCCCTCCCAACATCCTTCCAGCTGGCAAGCAAGGGATAAAGAATAGCGCATTTCATACCTCGAACGAGCCATTCACAAAGTGACACACACACTTTTCAGAGAAGGTGGGGAGATGCAATCCTTATTTGGGACTGCTCGGCCAAAATCAGGACTCAGTGACTAAGGACAAAGAGAAATGGGTATCAGCAGCCTTGCTAGCAAGCTGTGCTGTGGTGTAAGAACCAGCAAGAGTCATTAAGTTCATTGGGTGAACTTGGAAGTTCACTGAACTCCACCCCAGGTCTTCACATGAAAAATGAGGAAAGCCATCTGCATTGCTCCAAAGCTCTTTTCCAGAATCCCTTTCTGAGGTCATTGCTGATCCAACAACCACCACCACCCCTCCAGCACTTATTTCTCCAATCTTTCTCCAGTCATCACTGGGCGTCCAGGGCTGCCCATGTCCAACCAAAGAAAGCGAGAAGAGCACAACTTTGACCTTACTTCAGGGCTCACTGGCCTCTCACTAATTTCTGGCCTCTCAGATTTCTTGAGTTGTAAACTCCACACAGTTTGTGTCCATGCACACCCACCCGTGGCACACAGAGTGCTCAGAGCTTCGCCCTTACCTCTTCTCCTGCACTTATGTTTTCTAAGCTAAAAATTGACATACATAATGGGACACACGATCTGACAACTTTTTTGAGATGTTTCAATCTATTCATATGCAAAGTCACACAATGTTTATTTTTTTAAATCACCTTTAAGTGAATATGCAATGCATTCTTTGCAAAAAATATTAAATGATGTGAAATTACGGTAGCTGTGAATAATCAAGGATGTGTAGTGCCTATTCTTTACTGTAAATCTGTTTCTAATTTGGGGTCTGCCATTGAAAACTTTTCTTTCCTCTGTATCCATCCTGCAAAGCTCCTCATTTTGCACCAGGCCCACCAGCTCTCTGCTTCCAGTCCGCCTTTGGCCAGCAGCCCTTGTCCATCTGCATCAAGCCAACCTCCTTCATAAGAATTTCCAGCACCTGCTAACTGCAAGCAGAGTCAACTTTGAACACTTCTGTTGCTTTCAAAACCTGCCATAATCCGATCACTCCAACCTTTCCTACCCAATTTATTTCCCCTCTGCTCACACAGCTTTGGGCCCATGAAAGCCAAATTTCCCACCATCCTGCAAACAGACCTCACGCACCAGCATTCGAGTTGTTCAGACCCAACCAACCCCGAGACACCAGCTCTTACAGCCCAGCTTGGTCATATTTCTCTTCATCTGCAAGGCCATCTCTCACCTATCCTTCTGAAATCCTTTTGTAGTTTTGGCGGAGGGAGTTTATAGCACATGGTTGAAAGCATGTCTTCTGGGCCCAAACTGATGGGGCCATACCCAGCACACAGCTGAGATCTTTAGAGAAAATGGTTCAGCACTCACTTTTATCTAGACATTGGGATGACGACTTACTCCCGGGAGAGAGTCAGACTCCACAACGAACACAACAGGCTTAGCACACTGCGTGGCATGACGTAAGGGTGAGGGAAACCTCCCTCTCTACGTGATTGTATGGCTGATACCATTATCTCTCAGGGTCTGCTCATTTCCACCGGGCCTAGAACAAGATGATGCATGGATACAAACACTTGGGCCATGAGCTATTCTGTTTGGGCTGGAATACCACCAGCACCATTGCAGGAGGTCCCTCTGCCAGCGCTTCTCTGACTTCAGTAGGTGTCACAAATTACCACCCAAAGACCCGTCCCCTCCCTGGCATTTTGAGATATTGGGAGTTCCTGGTCTACCACACATACCTCCATCTACTCTTAGTCAAGGCGGGTAGCTTACTACACAAGGTATTATTATATGGCCAGTTTATATTTCTCCTCTTCTCGAGAACATGAAACTAGCCAGGTGATCACAGCATAGCTCTGGCTTAGGACCCAACTCGTCCAGACCATCACACTGAGTATAGTATTATCTGTTCTGCCCACTGTCATCGTGCTGGCTCTGCCATCTGCTTTCCCCAAAACTGTAACTGCTAACATTAGTGTTATGGGTTGAATCATGTCCTCAATAATTCCCAGCTTGAAGCCCCAACCCCCAATATTTCATAATGTGACTTTGTAAATAGGATTGTAATTAGTTAACTTGAGGTCATACTGGGGTACGGTGGCCCTAATCCTTTACGACTGGTGTCCTTATAAAAACAGAAGGTTTGGATACAGAGAAGAGACCACAGAAGAAACACCATGGGAAGATTGGAGCTGTGCTGACACAAGCCAAGGAACCACTAGAAACCTTGGAGAGGTGGACAGATCCTCCCTTAGCACCTTCAGAGGGAATAAGGGGCCTTACCAACACCTTGATCTTCTGCCTCTAGAACTATAAGAGAATAAATTTCTATTGTTTACACCACCCAGCCTGTGGCACTTTGTTACAGCAGCCCCAGAACACTAATACAGCCGAGACATTTAAATACATCAATAATCTGCCATCTGCATAGCATTCGTCCTGAGGAATAATGTGTGCAACTTAGTACCTCTGGTTGTTGTCTTCATATTTGGCTTTTTCTGAAGTTAGAGGAAACCACCACCTGACCTTATCTTTGCATCTTCCAGGGAAATTACCCCGGGATGATCAAGTCTGAGTTTGCTCATTTTCCATCCAGACACTTCACCCAAAGAATTCATCAGAAATCACTTTCACAGAACAAATTCCCCAGAACATTTAAAATACGATTCAATTTATAAGCATCTGTGACTTAGCCACTTTGCACAAAGCCAGTTTCACCTGCATCCCTCTCCCGGAGCAAGAATCCTCGGGGTGCCACCCACGTCCTACAGGCATGCAGAAGGGAAAGCTCGCAAACGCGGCTGGCTGGCGGGTGTGTGGTGAGTCGTCTGTTATTGCAGCGGGAACATCGTGGCATATCACTGACACAATTAATCCCATATTTTTGTAGCTGAAGTCACAATACTCATTTTAGGATAGTGTTGGAGTGAGGAGAGCCTATCTATATCTGTAAATGAATGATATCATTATTTTGGGAAATGAAAGTTTAAGCTCTGTGAAACATACAATCCCATGGAGATCTCAGTGGAGGAACTTGTGTGTGCAGGTGTTCAACGTGATAAGGTGCGTCACCATTTATCTGTGTACTTGCAGGCAAATATTAACATAGTCATGAATTAAGCTTTTAATCCCTTTTATTATAAATTGAATATCTTTATTTTAACAAATATCAACAATGCACATTATTGTGGCCCAAACTATTCATTACTATTCCCCACAGCGTACCATTACATGATACGCCGTAATACATGTGTTCCTAGAGCAGCAGGCATCTGCCTGAGTACTCCACAGTATATTTCATTCTTTTTTCCCATTCAAAACAAAGAAGCGCTCTCACAAAGACACTTTTTATGTAAGGAAAGAGGACCGTGGCTCCGTTTTGTGTCCAGGAAGTCTAGGAATGTTTCATGTTAGAGACATTTGTTAGAAACCAAGTTCTTATTCCTCAGAAATCTTGAATGGAATTGGATTGAGGTGCTGAGATCAGAAACCTCCACCACCACCACCACCCAGGGGCTTGGTGTAGAACAGGGAGCCCAGCAAGGGCAAGTGTGGGCCTAATCTTTCTTACTCGAGCCTTCTGTCCCACGTGCGAGTGACATGGAAAAATTGCTACGTGAGGAGAGAAGGAACCACCACAGACCACCCCAGACCCTCTGCAGGGCTGCTTAATTACAGTGGGTCCTGATTTCTTCCCTTATCAAAGATGGATCAGTCTAGAATCATGACCTACAAAATGTTGTCTCATATCACATTACAGCTGCCATTAACTCCCCACCATTCTGACAACAATGGTGACATGGGGCTAGGAAGTGACTGCTACTAAATGAAGCAGACTTCTAATGAATACAGCTTTTTCCTTTCTTAAAATGTGCATACATTTTTTGACAGCCTCTGTATATATAATGTACTTTGCAATTTTAAAGGGCCTTAAAAATAAAAGGATGGAAATGACAACATATAGATATCACACCCTCATTGCAACTATAGACCTGACACACAAAGATTGGCAATCATCCTCAATAAATTGGAAGAAACCAGAAAGTAAAAAAAGAAGGGGACAACTACCTAAGAGCATTAGCACTGAATGACCTCCTGACCAAACCCCCATCTCTGCCCTGGCCTCTATTAAATATATTGTTTTGTTCTCTGAATTTACAGAAATATTACTTCTCCAGGTAATATCATTAAACAGAAAGCTTCATGGTTGCCAGATGAAACTGAGAGAATGTTTTTCCAACAATATTACCTAGAGATCTAGTTTAATCTATAAAAAGACAAGTGCTGAAAATATATCTTGATGGCATAAACAGTAGCTGAAGAGGGGAGCCAGAAGATGCCTTGAAGAATATGATTTATTTTAAAAGCTGTATGTATATCCAGTTTTTAAAATTCAGAGTAATCTTCATTATCCCCCAAAAGCCTTCTGATTGTTTTATTCCTTTAAATGCTACCTATTTAAATAATTTTTCTAGCTTTACATATGGCACTACATTATTAGCTCCAAAAAGTGTTTGCGTGACATCTCAAATGCAATCCTCCTGGCTCTGCAATTTGCTGAGAGGCTAACATTGTCATAACAATGTGTTTTTCCTACCACATCAGAGCTCCAGGCACCGCATTGGGAAAACAAATCCCACGTAGGCAAACACAACTACAGGCTCCAGGAGAGGAAAACACAACTCCAAATGTGTCAGACTGCATGGGCAAGGGACAGCCTGTGTCCATGGTGCCATTTGGGGCGGCGGCATGGAGATGGGGAGCAGGGCGTATCAGGGGCCAGGACTTCTGTAACTGTCTCCCCTTTGAGCCACAGATAGTGACAAATGGCCGTCTGATGACAATATCTTCTTGAGAAAGCCTGCGGGGTGTGGTCAAACAGTTCATGTTACTCGTAGGAAACGATTATGAGAACTCAGCAGGATTACAGAAATAAAGGAATGTTCATCTTGCTAAGTGTTATGATTTTATTTTCACTTCATAAGCTTAGGTTTGCAAGGATCAGTTCTCAAAACGCCTTTAAGAGCTTTGCCTGAGATGAAGGAGCAGTAGGGTCTTGAAAATGACACTTCCTCTGAGCCACCTGGCTTCAGGACTGGCAAACTTCTCTGTGCATTTGTCCCCTACCCTGTATTTTTTCTTTTTAATGAAAATAGAATTCTGTGTTAAATGTCTATCTGACACTTTACTGATAGGGCTTACCTTAAACTTACACATATATACAGAAAAATTTTTAAATTATATGCCTTAGGTAAATATATGTCTTGGAAAATTAATTTTCATTAATTAAACATTAAGAAACAAACCCCTGCTCTTGCCTTGATCATTATGGATCACTTGCCAAAATCACTATGGATTCTTCTCTTGGAATTAGAACTGGATTGGTCCAAAAAATTTGGCATCAAGACTCCTTGCATTTCTGTCTTAACTTTCTAACTGCCTGGAAATGCAAACGCTATTGTATGCGTGTATGTATGTCTTTATTTATTTATGTTGGCTGTGGCACTTCATATCAAAGGAATGGTTTCCTTTATCTATTATCTTTCATGCTCTGCTACTAAAGTAATTTCTCAAAAATGTCAGGTCAATTTTTCAAAAATTCCTGTTTTTCCCACTTCTACTGGGCAGAAATTGAAAAGAAAACCAGAGTTCTGGAGTCATTTGATGCCTCTGGCCCATGTAATCCCTTAATATTTCCATGATCCCAGACTTCCCCACTTCACTGTTCAAAACACCTTATCCGAATATATTACTGAAAATTCACCACGATGTTTTCTTGGTGATTAATAATTTACCTCTCATGCAAATGTTACCACCACAACAAAAACCTCAACTTGCCCCAGAAACTACTTATACTGAGATCTACATCTCTTTGAAAATGAACCATTCTCTGGTGTCTGGAATGTGAAGGGACCGTGTGTGTGAATATTGTGTAGAATCTCCTATCTTTCATAGATCTGATCAAAAACTTTATAAACAAGTAAAAGTAGTGAAGAACATGTCATCAACATGATGGCTCCAATGACATGTTACAAATTTTGAGAAATGTTGGCCAAATAATACAACTGAATGACTATTTAGAAATTGTGATCCACGATTCACCTCTGCAAGAGAGCAGCTTGCAGCAGCAGGAGCTAGAGAAATCCTGGGCAATCTCCCTCTATGCCCACTGTGGGGCGGACAGAGGAATGGTCACAATCCCTCCTGAGCCTCCTTCCCTCCCCCAGGGAAAACATTCTTCCTCAGCCCAGGCTGCAGGCTAGGGACAAGGCCATGTGATGGGGGAGAAGTAACTGTTGCCGCAGTAAAGTACGACCACCATCAGCACATGGGCAGAACCTGAAATCTGGGGGTATCTTGCTGGAAGACGACATATAGCGGAAGGATTTGCTCCAGTCCAGGTGGTTGGACAACTTCAGGGAGAAGCTCTGGACACTAAGCGACCTGGTCACAGTGCCCATCCCCCTCCCCACGCTCCCAGACCTGGAATGTGGGTCCGGCTGGCACACGAATGTGAAGGACGAGACCGGACCATGGAGAATTACCCACTCTGTGTGGCAAACAGCAGTCTTGGACAGAACTTTTCCCCCTCCAATTCCAAAGTTTAAAAGGGGGGAGGGGAGAAACTATCACAAAACCTTTGCATAATTTTTACCACAACAAAAGTACAGAGCCCATAGCACGAGAGAGGGAGACAAGAGAATACTTTGGAATAGGATGTACTCCACAAAACAAAATAAATTTTACAAAACGGCTTCATACTCAAGGGAACTAAGAAAACAATACATTTTTAAGACAAAGGATAAGACGTGAGATGATAAGCAGAAAAGATGAGAAGGAAAGGAAGCTAGTGTCTACAGAAAGAAATTGAGACGGGTGCTAGACTTACCGGGGGGATCGCATCCTGAGGTATAGAAATGTCAAATCACTCTGCTGTGCACCTGAAACTAATATAATATTGTGTGCTAACTATACTTTAACAAAACTTTAAAATCAATTAATTAATTAATAAAGGAAGAAACCAAGCATATAAATAATGCCATTGCACTACTCAGCATTGCAATAGGAGTCACAGACAGTGGCAAGGAGATGCAGAAAACTACATCATGAAGTGGATACCCAGCACAAGGAACATGCCCACGGGATGCAGAAGAAAGGGCAAAAAGATGAAACCAGAGAAAACATTAAGTATATAGGGAAGACAGTGAACACCAAAGAAAAGGTACTTTGCATACAAAACAGTACAGAAAAAGGAGAGAGAATTATTCAGTCATTTGAAGAAATTAATGGACTCAGATCTGCTATTTAAAATGATGCTCCCTGCACCGTGTGTGTGTGTGTGTGTGTGTGTGTGTGTGTGTGTTTAAGCAAAACTGAAGCAAATCAAGTGGGTGTATAGGCAAAGTCAGGTACTTTACAGAAGAAGAAGAAAATCAGCCTAGTTCATCTTAAAGAGGATGACAGAACATACTACATAGTATGTTCACTTCTTCCCCAGATGTTACCAACATGACAACAACAGAAACCCCACACAGACAAGCGAATGCTTGATTGGGGAGGCAGGGAGAGAGTCAGGTCTAGGAGCCATAGGCTGCAAATTCATGCAAATTCATACAAATAGTAAGGAAATACATGATCTCACATAAAGGTGTCCAGAATTGTGCTGGCCAATATTATAGCCATTAGCCATATGTGACTATTTAAAGTTAAATTTTGATTAAAATTTAAAAAATTAAAAATTCAGTTTCTCGGTCACACTAGCTGCATTTCAAGTTCTCAAAAGTCACTGGACAACACCTGGGTATATCCCCAAAAGAAGAGAAAGCGGGACTCAAATAGGTATTTGTACACCCATGTTCATAATAGCATTACTCAGAGTGGTAAAAAGGTAGAAACATCCTAAATGTCCACCGTTAGATGAAGGGATAAACAAAATGTGGTTATATATCCAGCCTTAAAAAGGAATGGCATTCTGACACATGCTACAACATGGATGAACCTTGAAAACCTTATGCTAGGTGGAGTGAGGACAAACACTACAGGATTCCACTTATATGAGGGTCCTAGACTAGTCGAATTCATAGAGACAGAAAGTAGAACGGTGGTTGCCAGGGGCTGGGGGAGTGGGGATGGGGAGTTAGTGTTTAATGGGGACACAGCTTCATTTTGAAAAGATGCATAAGTTCTGGAGATGAATGGTGGTGGTGGTTGTACAACGTGAATATGTTTAATGCCACTGAACTGTACACAGCCCAACAGTTTCTAGAAATTGCTGCTCAATGAAAAGATTGTTTATGGCAACATTGACTCTTGCAGTCATCAGCTAAATGTGGCAGAGATAGGATGAAGGTATTTTATGCTGTGCATGTGCCTGGGCACAGTTTACTAAAATGAACATCAACAGCCCTGAGATTATGGGCCCAGGCTGCAATCTGTAGCACTCCCTCTTGGAGCAGAACTAATTAAAAATCACAAGCTAAACAAATCACCCCAGGAAGATTATCTCCCTCCATAATTGAATTGTAAACTCTGATGCTTGTGAGTTCAACTGTCTTAAATTAAACGAGCCCTGTCTTGTGGGATTCTTAAAATGAAAATGATACATCTCCTCCTCGATTGTGGACCTTTTATAATACCAGCTATACTATGTGCTGCAGTTTCCCATGCATTTTTCTAAGAATTTAAAGTCTGAGCTTCTCAGGACAATATCCTGCACCAAGAACACACAAGATCTAGGCACAGCTATTCTAGGACTGTTGTATTCTTGATCATTTTGTAATACTCAGATTGGTAGAAAACAAACATATTGATAGCTTTGATTGATTTATCCTCAATCTTTGCATATGTGGGAGAAATCCAATCTGGGTTAAATGATATGTGCTTGATTTATAAATGCTAGTGATTAACACTTATTCAAAATCTGCCCCTTAATACTATGTCAAGAGTCAACATGGGTAACAAAAATCTTTTAATGAACCACACAATCATTTCTAGTAGGGGAAACAATAGAGTATGTTTAACCTCATAGTTTTAGATGAGCTGCCCCTATGTGTTCTGCTCATTCCATCCCCTAGAAAACTGTAATGCAAGTATTTTCCTTTGCAGACGATATGGTTTCCTTGTCGTTAATAAGGACTTGGTATTCCAAAATTAAGTTTGCCATTATGGATATCAATCATTACTTGGCTGGCTTATAATTAATGAGCTCGAGCAGCAAGAGAACTCATTCTGTTACCACTGAGAGCATTTTGCAACCAATTTATCTTGGAAGGTTCACAAGCATATGGCACTTTTGAAAAGTTGCTGTACAGGTAATTTACTTACATTTTTTCCTAATGGCCTAAGTGAGCACCTGTTATAAAAGTTGTCTGCCTTTTTTTTTCCCAGGCTAAAATAATTGCAGCCGTGCTGAACTGCATTTGAATTTCAAAGCCTTAGTCAATGGCTAGTTAGCAACAGTGCCCAGTGCAAATAGAGACATGCCTCATAGCCTCTGTTGGCAGCTCTTACTGCTCTGCGTCCCAGATCCACCCTTTGATCCTGAGACCAGATGGGAGATGGGACAAGGAGAGAAAGGGGTGGAAGAACAGGCACTGTGTTTGGAGAGGAGCCTTGCATATGGCTGAGCTTCTCAACAAGCCTGGGCCCTTCTACAAGTAGGCTGGGGTACTCTTCGATGAGTTGGGGTGCAAACTGGATGGACCTAGAGAACATTATGCTAAGTGAAATAAGTCAGACAGAAAAAGACAAATACCGTATGACCTCACTTATATGTGGATCTAAAGAACTGAATAACTGAGCAAAGTGAACAGAAATAGTCTCAGAGCTATAGAGAAGAAACCAATGGTTGTTATATCGGAGCGGAGTGGGGTTGAGGGAAAAAAGGAGGGGATTAGAAAGCACAAATTGGTAACTACAGTATTGCCATGGGGATCTGATAGCATCCTAGCTAGTACACCAGGGGAGGTTTATATATATTTACATATATATCCACTCATATTAACACATATAATTCCTATATATGTATGTACATGCCTCTATATATATGCACACATTTGACATAACGCATATGCCTATATACATATATGTATATAATATATGCATATATATAATATGTGTATATATACATAAATAGATATAGAACTTAGCTCCTCATAGTATGATGGGCTCTGGAGCCAGGCCACCCAGTCTCACACCCGGCTCATCCACTAACAGGTATGTGTTGCCTTTGATTAAGTTCTTCGCCAAATCTGGATGAAAGTATTGTCATACACTAAATGAGAGGAACAAAAATGCCTTCCTCATTCGCTTTTTTGGTGAGGATTCATGATAATGTGATCCCCACTGATCCAACCTCAGAAATGAAGGTCTTGCTCTTCTGACCAGGAAGTGCTCTTGGCAGATGGCTCTCAGCTGTTAGCCCTTCTCAGGAATCACTTTCTCTGGAAAGGGCTGCCTTGCTCGAGGTCACCTCCCTCCCAGTGCAGCCTGCATCTGAAGGCTGGCCCACACAGGGTAGAAAGGGCTGGTCTTTGCCACACCCCATGGGGCCAGCTGGGTCTGTAGCTGAGACTAAGTTCAGCCCAATTTCTCCCAGGCCCAATCCCACTTCCTTCCTTCACGTTCTCCTCTTAGATCCCCAGAGCTCTCCCAGAACAAAGTTCTATACACTGCTTCCCAGGGATCCCAGCATCAAACAATAAATTCATAGTCTGACTCTAAGAACACCTGCTCAGTGGGTAAGTCTACCCACATTGTTCCATGTGCATAAAGCCTGAATCCACAGTACTTCCAGCTGCAGGCAGAGTCCAAACACAGGGTTGCAGGAAGCCAAAGGACTGCTCCAGAAAGGATCCCCCTAAATCCATTTCTACTGTTCACAAGCGGAACCTTGAGACATGATTTCTCTGCACTGTAGGAGGCATTCCTTGGCTTTTGTGGAGAATCTTTACCCTTGCGGGCTCTCCTTACCCCTCTGCAAAAGAGATGCAGTCTCTGTTTAGGACTATTCTCACCAGGCCCCTCATTTTCTCTGAAGGACTCCAATACCTCATCTACTCTGGGGTTACACAGTCTTCAGAACACACGCAGGTGATTTTAGTGATGTGTGGATGACACGAACACAAGAAAAGTGAACAGGTAACAAAGCAAGAAAAGTGACCAAGTGCATCAAACCCATGACTCCATGCGTGGTGTTGCTGACTTAAAAGCTAAAATGGTAATGAAGAAAAAACAAAAAACACTAATTTAAGTTTCAAAAAGGAAATTAAGTTAAAGAAAATGTTAACTATATACAAATGGCACTCGGATAGCGAAAACACCAGGAAGTCTGTGCAGGGATGAAGACATTTGGAGAAATGGCTGTTTCTGGCTCTCCTATGGGAACATTAAGTGGCTTCCTGGCCAGCTCTGGCAGCACCCAGACCACTACCTGAGTATCAGTGCTCCTAAGCGTTTACTAACACTCCATCGAGAGAAATTACCACGAGGAAGGGTTGCTGAAGGGTATGTCCATTCAGTCCTGTGCTTGAGGTTGGCCAGACCAGGAGCATGTTGAGAGTTATCTTGGGACCCCCATTTTGTATGAATTTTATTATACTGCATTTACATTCACCAGGGGCCCATCTTAAAGTGCACCATAAGAAACAGCTCTTGAAAGCTCTCCTCATAACTACTATTAGAATGACATTCAGCACGCTAGGCAGCCATCTTTCTCTGAGGACCCACAGGAGACTTTTCTCTTAAATCTTAATAGCAGGGATAAAATCCTACTGATCAGTATAGATATGTGTATATTTGTTATCTACTTCTAGTTGGTATGTGTCTGGGCTCCATGTTTGGTTTAAATTCCTCACAGCATACATTGCACATCGTTCTGTACAAGCAGGTATGCAATAAAGAGTTCTTGCATAAATGACAAAAACATAATTTTAAAAAAATAAACAGAATTTCATTAAGAATTAATTCTTAGCACACAACAACATAGAACATAACAGCTAGGACTGGGTTAAAAACCATCCTGTGATGGAATGAAGATCTGGAGTAGCGTGAGGCAATACCTTCAGGTGACTATTTTCATGAGGGAGGAGGCACAAGAAAGTGAAATGGGGAACGGTGTCCCTACATGAATGAGCTTCATTTGGGACATCTTAATCACATGTAGAAAAGCATTGTCCAAACTTTGAATCTCTGCTTGTCACCAAGAGAAAATGCCAATCAAGGTCCTGGTCCTCACCCTAATTCGTTGTGTAGCATTGAACAAGACCGACCCTGTCAGATTCTGTTTTAGTCAGCTCAGGCTGCGATAACAAAGCACCATGGACAGGGGGCTTATAAAACAGGCATGTGTTTCTCCGAGTTCTGGAGACTAGAAGCCTGAGATCAAGGTGCCCAACTGGTCGGGTTCTGGTGAGGGGCCCTTCCTGGCTTCCAGACAGCTGCTTTCTCACTGTGACCTCACATGATGGAAAGCAGAGAGGAAGCAAGCTCTCTGGGGTCTTTTCTTATAAGGTCACTAATCCCATCATGAGGGCTCTACCCTTACGACCTCATCTCAACCTAATTACCTCCCAAAGGTCCCCACCTCCTAATACCATCACACTGGGGGTTAGGGCTACCAGATATGAATGGAGGGGAGACAAACATTCAGTCTATAGACTGACTCTGCCATTGCAAGTAGCTTACTGAGAAACGTGGCTCTCTAAGAGGACATATTTATATGACTAACACGCACACAGTGGAAGAAGTAGAATGTCTGGCCTAGAGGTAGAAATTCTGATCCACCCTTTGACTAAAAAATAAAAATCAAGTTTCCATAACAGGAACTTCTCTGCAGCATGGGAGACCCCCATACAGGGACAAAACTTGCTCCTGTACTAATCAGTAGCCCCCTAACTGGGGTTGCCAGGGTCAGCATATAAAATCCAGGACACCTGGTTAAATTTCCATTTCAGATAAACAAATAACTATGTCCCCATGGGACACACATGTACTAAAAATGTATTTGTTGTTTATCTGAAATCCAAATCTCACTGGTATCCTGGATGTGAACACCTAACATCCGATTAGACATAGTAACTATCGCTTACAAGAGCCCATTGCAGACTGTGTCTATCATGCAAGCCTCCTGCTGAGGCCGCTTCTCCCAGCAACGACAGGGCCAAAAAATAAGCCATCCACAAGGCTTATTCCAAAAAAGGAAAAAAGGGGGGCGGTAGGGGGGCTTCAGGCTATGCTCACGTTAAACCTACAACTGTGCCATCAGCAAATTAAAATCAATTGAAATCAATTTAGCCAGGATAAAGTCTCCCTCCCGGGCTGAGGCTCATCTGCTGTGCTAACAGCTCCCAGCGATGAAACAGGTGCTTGTAAATTAATTAGCCCACTGAAACACACCTTAAAATGAATTTCCCAGAACTCCCTGGCAGGGAGCCATCCTGGTCCCACGAGCTGATCAGCGTCTGTAAATATTGAGATTTGATAAAGTAAGCGCTGCTCTGGCAGCAGATGGCTGGGGATGATCTGTTGACACTGTCTGCAATGACTTGCATATGAAGACTTTACTCTGCAGGCCTCCTCTGGGAGCCACTGGAGGACCCGAGCCCCTCTGCAGCTATTTGCCTCCTAATTGAAAATCCTTATTCCCAGATGGAGCCAAATGCACTGCTCCAGGCATCGCTCCATGCTGCTTGACTGTTGATACATGGGTAATTGCTTTCAGTAATGCAGGTTAAATGTGACATTTAGTGCTTAATAAAAATTATCAAGGCCAAAGCCGTTTATCATTCTTACACTTTGGGCTGTCACTTCTAAGGGGATTCTCAAAATTCATTTGAATTCTTGAGAAGGAGACAGGCTACTTCACTGCAAAGCCACTGCAAAAAACAACTCGAATTGTTGGAGATTTCTTTTTCCTTTTCTTTTCTTTTTTTTGGTACTTTTAAAAGATTTGTTTGTTAACAAAAAGCATTCCAAATTAACCTATTGAGGGCTGTGCCTCTCGTCCTTTGTATTTAGTGTGTTGGTGAATAATATATAATCAGCTGCTGTTGTGTACACAGAGCATTTAAAGCAGATACGCTGCCCTGTACCTTCTGCGTGGGGTGTGGAGCTGCAAGCCACTCCCTCAAACAGCATAAAGAAGGAAACCTGAAGGGAAAAAGACTGTGTTGGCCTCACTTGATATCAACCACAAATGGTTTCAAATAGAAAAGGAGAAATTGTTAGTTAGATCAAGAGCTTGGGGTTCCTCACTGTGATTATCTGTTTGTTTGTTTGTTTGTTTGTTTGTTTGTTTGTTTGTTTTTACCAACAATTGGAATGATTTGAGAGCTGGCCTTTGGGAGAAGCCACTTTTCAGAAATAAAGAGCCCCAGAAAGAACTCCCCTGAGCTCACATGGGATTTCCCAGCAGAGCTGCTTCCAGAACATACCAGACATGCTGACAGGCAGAGAAAAAGATCAGAGTTTGGGGCTTTAGTAGTGGTAAATCCTGGAAGAAACAGCCGTGCTTGAGACTTGTGTCTATCAGGTCACCGTGAATGTGAATCTCCCTCCAACCCCTCCCCTTAAGCACGCATAACATTTAAGTGAGGTGCTATGGTATGAATTATTGTGTCCCCCCAAATTCCTAAGTTGAAATCCTAACCCCCAATGTGATGATATTAAAAGGTGGGCCTTATGGGGGTACGTAGGTCTTGAAGGTGGAGCCCTCATGATGGGACAAGTGCCCTTATAAAAGGGACCCCAGAGAACTCTCTTATGCACCCTGATCTCAGACTTTCAGCCTCCAGAAGTGTGAGAAATTAATTTCTGTTGTTTACAAGCCACCCAGTGTATGGTATTTTGTTAAAGCAGCTTGAACGGACGTCAAGTAAAACTAGTTTCGTCCTAATACATTTGTTACAACCCCTGAGGTTCCTGAAATAGATTGTAGCAGAAGGCATAGGCTGGGACTCACCAAATCAGGTTTGAAAACCAGACCGAAGCAACACAGGGATAGCACAGGTCTGTGGGATTCTGTTAGAGCAGTCCAAGCTGACTAAGACACCCTGGAAAAAGCCCTACCCAAGTCATCGAAAGAAGTGCCCCTGTAAAACAGCTTAAACTTTTAGAGAGTAAAGAGGGATCTGCAGTGACCCAGCATCCTTTAAATGGGTCTATCCTGCCAGGAGGAGATACCAGGACCCTGCTGAGAAGTGTCAGCAGACACTGGGTTAGAAGAAAGAGGAGGAACGATTAACTCCAGAAACAATGTTAGGAAGCCAAGATCCCTTCTCACCTGCATTAAAGGTTAAGACACTGTTGAACACAGACAGAACTGGCTAAAACTCAGGGCCATTAGGCCCCTTGGGGTGAGAAGGGGCACGCCCTATGCACAGTGCCCTGGGTGACCGCAAGGATTTACCCTAGCTAGTGTTTAATCCTCAACAAAGGAATTCAAAGCATGTCACCTCACTGGAACTTCCCTTTCCAAAGTTAGGGGATTGTAATTCTCTGGTACCACGTTCCTTCCATTTCTGGTAGACACTAACCCTCTTGAGAATCTGATAAACACTGTATCCTTGTCCCAGGAAATAAAAAGTCTGTAAGGATATATATGGATACTCAATATTTTGCATGCAGCTTTTAGAGTGTTTGAAGACCTCCTGAAAACTATGGTCCTTAAGGGCCACTGTTATTGTGATATTTTAAAATGATAAACAGCAAGTTCTCAGGATCAAGCAGCCCAAGAAGTCAGGACCATTATATGCTGTTCAGAGGGTTTTTAAGTTACTTTAAGTGTGAAAACTCAGTCTCCCCTCCCAAACCAGACAGGACTCTAGCCTGGGTGGAGGTCACGGCTTCTTTCTGACCTGCATTTGTACCTAATACAGACTAGGGACAGAGTAACGGACTTATGACTGCAAGTGCCATAGATAGAAACAACTATGGCAGAAAACTCTCATTGAACTGCAACCAAACAGCCCTGAGTTTACAATAGCAACTAAACATTTTCTTCTTGACTTCTTGTCTCAAATTTGATGTCTGCATTTTCCCTAAATTATAAAGCAAATGCAATAAGAGATTGCTTGCAGGATACTCTCTTTTCAACAATTTCTCCCTTCTCCTCTCACCACCCTTTTTGCAAGAATACTGTGTATCAGCAATCCCTCTGGGGAAAATAATTTTGAAAAATTGTATAGTGGATGCTAAATGACTTAATGGATAATAAAATGGCTTGTGCTTCTGAGACTGCTATTTAAAGACCAACTTGACATTTTATGTAAAATGAACACTAGTTTTTATATAATCATGGGACCTTACCCAGCTTTTCTGCCAAATTTGCTATTTATAGAAGATGTACTTCTTCAAAGCAAGTTAGACGCCACTTCTAAGATTCATTAAAAGGATTCTGGAGGACAGCTGATCTCTTTGACCACCCCCAAAGTATAGCTAAGAGAGAGAGAGAGAGAGAGAGAGAGAGAGAGAGAGAGAGAGAGAGAGAGAAATGATAGCTTCAAACTCCAAGAGGTAACCAAAAATTTAATATGAAATTGTAAAAGATAATCCTTGCATGTTTGCATGCATTGCAGACTAAGAGGAGAACAAGTTGTGGGAACACATGGGAATTCATTTGCAACCCCTGGCAAAGTCTTGGGTGCCAACCTATACTTCCCTCTAACCAGGGGTGTCCAAACTTTTTTCAACGTTTTTCACCAAGGGCCGTATGTGGTAAAATACACAAAGAGCCGGGCCACTCTCTCGAGGTGAAGTACGTATTGCCTCGCCTGGTTTATTTAAGTAAACTAAATACATTTTTGGAATTTGCTGCAGGCCAGTTAACAATGGATTGTGGACCGCAGTTGGTCCGTGGGCCGCAGTTTGGACATCCCTGGTCTAAACGCTCCAGACGCTCCCTCATCAATCTCCCCCACTTTACCTCCTAGGTATCTCACCCATCTGTCCTTCTAGTTCCACCCCAATCTTCAAGGCCAGGCCCTTGTCATTTTTTTCACTGGACTGCTACAACGGATTCGTAACTCTCTCTCCATCTCTTGCCCTATAACTTTTATTCTGTTCTCCAATTTGCTGCTCTAATCACCTTTCTGAAATACAAATCGAATCACATCACTCCCCAGATGAAAATCCTTTTATGGTTCCCTTCTACATAAAATCTGACATCTTCACAGAACACCTTGGGCCTTTCATTGTCTGGCTTTCATCTGTTTTCAGTTCACTTTTTGCAGTTCAGCCATGATGGTAGACATTGCCCCCATTTGCTAACAGAATTCTGACTTTGGGGGGGTGCTTTCCAATCTCTTGCAGCCCAGGTGGCCATGGGACACACCCTGGCCAGTGAGATATAAGTGGTAATCTGTATAAGCTGTTGCTTTTCTCATGTAATGGGACTCACATAGCTATAGCTGGTCCTACTCTCTTCATTTTCTGACTTGACAGCAAATGTGACATCTGAACATGGAGGTCTTCTTACAACCATGAGGTAGAAGGCATGGGGATGAAGGTCTATGTGCTCATGATGGAGCAGAAAAATAGAAGTCATCGAAATTCCTTGTTGGACCTTTAAACAGCTAAACCAGTGCCAATGGTGTCTGCTTTCAGATTTATCTTGCAAGTAAATGCAACCGAATTTCGCTTTTCCATTACTTGCAGCCAAATGCCATCCAGCTAACACCCACTCCCACTTCTAGTTGCAGCAAATGCATTTCCTTACACCACTACATTCTCTCAGGCCTCTTTGCCTTAACCCATACTCTTTTCTATACCCAAAATGTCTTTCCTCATCCTCCCAGGTATCCTTCAAAGCCAAGTTCAATAACTTCTCTCTCAGGAAGACTTCCCTGACTATGAGCTTGTGGTTACCTCTTTCATATTATTATTATTATTAATGTACATACTTTATCTCTCTTCCTCAGTAGATGAGTTTTTTGAGGGCCTTAACTCTTTACCTTTTGCACATGTATATCACGATATTAGCATTCAATAACATCTAATAAATTGGACAAAATAACAAAACTACCAGTTGGTAATTAAAGAAATTAAAAGAAAACAATTTCCTAGGTGGTTGGAAGATGAGAAGAAAATAATCATCTAGTGCCTCAGATATGACAACACAGCTATTTGGTCAGAACAGTCAGAACACAGTTTTGAAAATGCTGATATATAGAAACCATAGAAAAAAAGCTTTGAAATTGAATGAGGTCCACCAGGAATAAGAATGATGAGAAGCAAGTATACTGGCCTACTTGTCAAGATTTTTCTTAAAGTATAAAAACAAACAAATAAAACCCAACCATTCTCCTTTTTCCAGATTTTCTAATGATTTTGAACAAATGATTCTTGAGTTTCAGACAAGGCAGTTTTCTCTCTGGTCACAGAACCATAGCAAAGCTGGCAATGGCATCCGAGACTCCTCTCTTTTAAGAGAAAGAAGAAAGAAAAGGAAGACTGGCTTCGATTACTCTGACAACAGTGACCCCATATTAAACTATCAAGGGAAGTTGAATACCAACTAAATGGTGGCTGTTTGGGCAAGACTCGGCAGGATTATTTCCTTGACAGAAAATGTGGCGTTTTTCTTCCTGACACAACATTCCCCCATGGATAAACTGTTCCCCACAGGTACCATTGTTGAGATTCTCATTGCAGAACACTTTCAAACAGGGATGGCCAAATAGATCCCATTACACACTCCCTCAAAGGATGTTGAATATGCATCCATTGGGAGAGCATGGGGAACAGAGGACAAACACCAAAGACCTCCTTTAAAGGCTAGTCCTGTCTCAAATTAGCTGTGTATGTCTTAGCAAAGTTGTTGAAGAAATAGAGATGATAACCCTGTCCTACCCACCTGAGAGGGTTCATTTGGAAAAACAGATGAGGTCACATATGCCAGAGCAATCTGAAAAGTGCCAAACACTATGGGAAGATGAGGAAGCCACCATGTAGTTATCACTGATTCACTAGGATGATTAGGCAGGAGACTTTTCACCATGAGCTTCCTCCAGGCTACAAATGGTAGCGCACACCCACATTAAAGAAACACTGTAATAAGGAAGTTAAGGATGTAAGCTCTGGACCAGACTACCTGGTCACATTATCTCCATTGCCAGATAGATAGGTAGATAGATAGGTACACACACAATAGATATAGACGGAGAGAGAGAGAGAGAGAGAGAGAGAGAGAGAGAGAGAGAGAGAGAGAGAGAGAGAGAGAGAGAGATGGACCAGACTACTTGGTCACATTCTGTATTTTACATATAAACATAAAAACTTAGGGCCAGACAACATGGATCCAATCTTGTTTCTGATCCTTAACTAGCTCTGTGACCTTCACTTAAACTCTTGGGGACTCATATTCTCTCATCTACAAAATAAGCAAATTAGGTAAGAGAGTTCTGAAGATACCTACCATCTCTAAACACGTATAGTATTCTCTGTCACATTACTCATGGTACATACAGGTTTGCAACTGAATATGTTTTAAAGCCTGTGGAAATGTTTCTGTTCTGCAGAGAATTAATTTGCTGACATATCTGTCCAATGCTCTGCCAAACTCTGACCCCAACATTCAGACTCTACACAGAGACCCCATTCCTCCTGTAATCTCAGCAATGGGAGTCATTGCTGATCAATAATCCAGATTCTGACACGCCAGACTCTTCCTGAGCTGGTCCCAACCCACCTTCCAGATTCATCCCCCACGTCTCCCCACTGCACACTACAACCTTCTCGCCATTCACCCAGATAGCACCTGCCCCATTCCGGACTCCAAGCTTTTGCACATGCTGTTCCTGGCATGCCTTCCGTACTCCTCCTTCTCTGCCTCAAAAGTCTTGTTTATCTTTAAAATTCAGTTCAGATATGCAGGAGCTGCATGCGTGGTGCACTTCCTGATGTCCTTGGCTCTGATTGTTTCCCCTGGGCTCTTGAGCCACTTGATATATGCCTCCACTCTGCGTTTCACTGCGTCTACCGCACTGTGTGATCCCGGACAAGCAAATTGTTGGGGAGACTCCTGTTCTGCATTCTGGCTGCCCTGCATGGTGCCAAGGCCACAGTAGGCCCTCAGTTCGTGTTTGCTCAAGAGGCGGCCCAGAGGCAAAACATCCAGGGCTTTAGACGTCGAAGGAGGCAATCCTAAGGCAATGCACTCATACCTTCAGTCTCCCAAGGTTCTAGTTCTCATCAATAATGATCTCTTTCCCCAGAAAAGCAAAGGGAATGAGACTGATTATTTTTTTCTCTTTTCTGATGATAAAGGATAGAAGTGATAGGAATTAAATTATCAAACAAGTAGGCAGCGTTGTAAGGATTCTCTCCTAGCTCTTGGCTTCCATACCTCCTACGTACTATTCTTCATTCCATTCTCTGCTTTATTTACAGCACCGTTTTCTCTCCATCACTACATACAATTGAAAACACAGGCTTTGGAGGTTGAAAAGGGCACTATTTCCTGACAACTGGAATTCACAGAACCAAAACAACCTGCTATCTCAATAACTATAAGGGATACATTATAAAGACCTTATATGCTTTGAAAGAAAAATGAATCAAAAGAAGCATTTTTAAATTAAAAATATCCACTGCTACATATAAGAAAAAAATCAAAGGCAATTTTATAATGAATCAACCAGTTTACATTTTTGCCACTTTTTTTGTGAAGTGTGATTTAAAATTCTGATTTAGGTCATAAACTAAACACCTATTTATATATTGCTTAGAATGGACATAATGTGAATAACTTCAATGAGAACTTATGCTTGGATAAGTTCTTGGATGAGAGAATAAATGCTTGGAACAATAATAAAACCAAGAGGAAAACTATACATACATATCACATAATAATGTATGTAACTACATATAGACATAAAAGGAAAATAATGTAACTATTATAGTATATAATGATATATGACATAATAGTAAATATCATTTAATCATGTATTTGAATGAGAGAGTGAAGATAGGTATTTGAAAAAAGAGAAAATGCACTTGGAGTGGAGAAAGTTACGAGAAGGACCTAGACATGAATCAAATCCCAGATGCAGCGTCCTGCCCCAACTCATGCCCTTGTCAGATTCTAAGTTCCAGAAAGAGGTGGACAAAGGGCATGATGTCAGGAAGCAGATGAGGTGTGCCCTAGACACTGACTCAATGGGTCTCAGCCCAATCCCAGCCAATGTTCTTTTTCACACCTCTTTAAAGTAATCTCCTGTGCTATCTTAAAAAGAAGTAATAGATAATAAAATCTACCCTGATTAGTCAGTTTCAAAAAGAAATCAAGATAATATCCTAACAGAATAAAAAGGAAGACAATCATAATAGAAAGAATATGTATTTCAACATGGAAGTCCCTGGGCATAACCATACCCATGGGCATAATGAAGTCATCCCACATTTGTGCTGATATTGAGATTGCTGAAAAAGTGACAACCACAAAAGTCGACGGAGACAGATGTGCACGTGGTGACTCAGAGGTGAGTGATGTTCTCATCAGTGAGGTGGCTTTCTGAAATGGTGACCAACTCTTGGTAAAGTTCCAAATAACATAAAGCATAACCTTCACTCAATTGAAGCATAGGTGCATTTCTGGAAATTTTGGATATATATTAAAACTGTGCAAAAGTGTTTTGGAAAGTGCCATGGAAAAAATGATGATCCAAGGATCAGATACTTAGACACAGGTTTTGCACCTTCATGAAGAAACATGAAAGCTGTGTTTGACAGGGGATATTTTACTGGCCCATGCATCACACGATGTCTTGAGACTCTGTCAAGCACACCCTGCCTATCCACGTAGTGACTAAAGATGCCCCCAAAGGTCTAAAACACTTTCAGAAGTGGTACCCTCCATTGAAAACAGGGCATTGACTAATCGGCACCCTTTGGTAGTAGTGGGAAAGTTGGAGTCAAGAAAGGCAAAACAGGAGCCAGCCCAGTGGCTCAGGCGGTTAGAGCTCCATGCCCCTAACTCCGAAGGCTGCTGGTTCGATTCCCACATTGGCCAGTGGGCTCTCAACACAAGGTTGCCAGTTCGATTCCTCGACTCCCACAGGGATGGTGGGCAGCGCCCCCTGCAACTAAAATTGAACATGGCACCTTGAGCTGAGCTACTGCTGAGCTCCTGGATGGCTCAGTTGGTTGGAGCACATCCTCTCAACCACAAGGTTGCCGGTTCGACTCCCGCAAGGGATGGTGGGCTGCGCCCCCTGCAACTAGTAACGGCAACTGGACCTGAGCTGCGCTGTGCCCTCCACAACTGAGATTGAAAGGGCAACAACTTGACTTGGAAAAAAGTCCTGGAAGTACACATTGTTCCCCAATAAAGTCCTGTTTCCCTTCCCCAATAAAATCTAAAAAAGCGAAACAAAAACAAACAAAGGCAAAACAGAGGGATGAATTCATAAAGGGGAGGGTGAGCAGAGACACGCGAGCCAATCATTCAAGAGGAGAACAGAGCTTCTCAGAACAAGGCACTGGCTTCTTTTCCCACAGTTACTGAGTCCCCTAGAAAAAGAGTGAGGCCAGCTCTACTCCACAGCACTTCCATAACTTCTAAGGCACAGAATTTCAGCTGAATCTGCTGAAGAGCCTGCAGTCTACACCAGACAGCTGAGAAACCATATGAGGTACAGCATGGCCCTGGGGAAAACTCCACAGAGCCCACCAGCCATCATGTGCTCCTTAGGCCCAACATTTATCCTCATAAGGCACGCACCTGGTCTTTGGCTTCATATACGCCCAAGAGGCAGAGGCGGTGTTACATACTGCCAAATCTTAAACGTAAACAATTTGGATGTAGGATCAACTTGAACTTGGCATGACCCACTTAAATACTCATCTTACAGCTCTGAGTTAGCTGACTGCAACCTGGTTCCAATAGAACCTGGCCCTGTGTTCTTAAAACAGAAAATGCCAGGTTTCTCCCCAAAGTGATTAGCGTAGGAAAGCAGGACGGCTCACGCATCTGGCCCCGGCTGTCACCACGGAGGGTTGAAAATGCGTGAGCAGGAAGAGTCTTCCCGCCTCCCTTCTTAGAGGATTTAAGCACAAAAATGACAACTCTCACCGTGGGGTCCCAAGTACACAAACTATTTCTCAGGGATCGCCAATAAAGACTTTCAAATGGTGTGGAAGAATACATATTTCTGCGAACCACCCAAGCGTGTTGTCCTTCAAGGTGAAATATTGACCGTAGCCTTAACCTGGTCAACGTTTAGTTTTGAGATCAATACATCTGATGGGTGGTCTCAACAAAAGTCAATACTTTCTTATCACTCAAGTCCGCACCATTGCAGTGAGAGGTTTGCAACTCTAAGTCACTAAATGGCACCTTAGATGACAAGGGAAGAGCACTGCCTGGCTGGCAGTATGTGGGACTATCAGCCAGTTCTTACAGGATGGTAGAAACCTAGCCAGTTTGCCAAGTGACTAAGATACTCATATGGTTTAAGAATCATTAGTGTTGTTCTGAAAAAAAAAAGGGAACAACAGAGTGAAGATGACCCAATGTGATTGGCAAATGAAGTTTGAAGCAATAAAAAATATATCTAATGAAGCAAAGAACTATTGCCACAAAACCTCAAATTCCATTCATTCATTCATTCACTCACTCATGTATTCAGTAAACACTTATTGAGGCTCCATCATGTGGAAGCACAGAGCCAAGTGCTGGGGATATAAAGACGAATATGCCCCTGGGGGAGGTTGTCTGGTAAGAAAAAGGTTGCAGGGCCTGGTGTGAGGAAGAGGTCATTCATGGTACCATGAAGAAGAGCATCTCACAGAACAGGTGAGCCTGGATCAGTAGGCATTCTCCCACAGACAGAGGGCATGGGGTGGGGGGGCAAGGGGGGGAGGGAGGGAGCATTTCAGGGGAACACAGGATGACATTCTAGACAGAAGAGATGCAACATTTCAGCAGCACTGATCTATCTGGGGAATTCCAAGTAATCTGGCACACCTGGAGCAGAGCGGACATGTCAGAGAGTATTACGTAAGATGAGGCTGGAAAGAGAGGAAGGGATTGGCTTAAAATTGTCTCTATGCCTTGATAAGAAATGTGATTGCTGTCTTGTGGAGGATGAAGGGGTATGATTTTAATCAAGGATTGACAAGATGAGAATTTCATTTTCAAAAGCCTACCCTGACAGTGCAGAGGCTGGACTTGGAAGGGGGCAAGAATACAGACAGGGAAGCAGGTGAGCTGGCTATAGCAGTAATCCCATCAAGAAACGAAGAAGGATTTGGAAAGGCAGAGGCCAGGGGGAAGAAGGGAAGGAGACCCTCAGGTGGTATTTCTCACATAGAAACAGACTAGTGGGAAGAAGTTTCTCAAAGAAAAAACCAGACTAGAAGGCAACACAACAACAACAAACAGTGGTTATAGGTGATTTTCATCTACTTCTTTGTAATTTTTATATTTTATAACTATTCTGCTATAAACCCATGTTATATTTATATTGAGGAGAAAATAGTACATGATGAAATAAATTTTTTGAATTTCAATATATATGGAGATATTATAATTGACAAGAGTTGGCAATGAATATTTTGTGAATTAGTACAAGGAAGAAAAAATGTTTAAGATATCTCACATATCTGTCTAGAATAGAAATTCCATTCAGTGGAATCGGGAACAGAGGAAGCAGGGTTTTGCAGTGGAAAGTTACGAATTTGCTTTGAATTGATTTTAGGGTGACAGCAAGTCACCAGCTCAAAAGTCCCACGTTAGGTAACAGAAATGGGAGTCCAGAATTCAAGAATGAGGTATGGAACGAAGATTTGAATAAAGTATATGAGGAGTGATCAAAAACTATGGGGACTGCCCCTTCCGAGGGCCATCCAACGGAAAGGCAGGAACCTTCAATACAGGAAGTGGCGCCATCATGATGACTGGGTTCCAAGAACAAATATCCCCAAAGAGCAAGGCAGAAATGCTTATCATTTCTTCCATGCATTCTTAGAAGTCCAGAGCATCACTCCCACCACAGTCTGCTGGCCTAGGAAGTCACAACAGTCCACCAGAGACAAGGAGAGGGGACATGGACCCCACCTCTTGTTCTAGGACTGGCATCCATAAAGCAAACATTAACTTCTTCACCCAAAAGGTAAATCTCAGACTAGAAGCCAAAGAGCCAAGACATCACCTCTCTCCTTCCCCTATCCACGGTCATCCTCATTTTTATGACTTCCAAAATTGGCCCCACTCCAGGCAAGCGAGTCCCCAACCACGTCCCCTGCCTTCCCTAGTCATCCCACCACCATAATTGTATTTCCTCCTCTTCCTCTCTCTGGCCAACCGACTGCCAGCATACCCTTTCCGCCTGCCCCATGATACAGCTCAGTCAGCAACCTCCTCTAGTAACTCACCTCCCTGACGCTCCTCCACCCCACCGCCCGCCCTTTGGATGGTGTTAGCCAACATCCACTGGTTGTCTTCCTCATCTCCGCACTTACGCTAATGTGCTAACATTCACCACGGCTTCACACACTCTGAAACCAGACATACAAAAAGTGCTTGGTGCTAAGTGGGCTTCCTTTGGATTCTGCATAGGGAAGCTGTATAGGAAAGTCTTTTTTGTAATTTGGGACATAGAAATGAGAACACGAGGGGGCTAGGCCATTGAAGGAGCACCATTGACCGTAGCCAAGAAAAATCCAACCTCACATGCAGGTTATGTGTTTCATGGTGTGGGGACAGAGCCAGGAGTTCAGTTTCCAGGCTCTCGGCCTCACGTGGAAAGGTGCTCACTTGGGTAGTAAATGGCCATCAACTGTGATTGGATGGCCATTAGATGTGGCTAGTTGGCCGTCAGCTGTAACCAGTGAGCCATTGGCCACTAATATAACTGCTGTGGCTGCACTAGCGGAAAATGGGGGCTAGCAAGATGGTGGTTGAGCCGGCAAGCATGGATTGGAGTTAGCACGATGGATTGCAGCTAGCAAGTGAGGTTGGTTGGCAAAGAAGCAGACGGCAGGTTGTAGATCGTGTGGCTCCTGCTTCTTGTGTCTCCAACCCAGCTGCCAGCGAGACTATAGTGGTATGACTCCCCTATCTATGGTTTCCTTTTTGGCCTCACCATGTCCTGTGTTCTTATGTGGGGAGCGGGAGCTAAGACCCTGCAGGCCGCCCTGCATGACACATGGGCTTTTTAAACTCTCTGTCTGTTTACAAGTCCTCCAGTTGATTCCACTGGTAAAATTGTTTTCAAGATTATGTCTGAAGCTACAATATCAGAGAGGTACTTTTATGTGACCAGGATGTCGATCTTACTACACTGCATTCAATCCCTTAGTATTTTTTTATTCATAGGAAAATGTTATCACCAAGGGGACAACAATTCTACAGAACCCCCATTAGCCTGATTAACTATAACATCCCATAGAGAATGGGACTATATTTAAGAATACTTATATTGATGATAGCTTTTTACAAGGATGTTTCCAATAGTCGTTATGAACTTCGAGTGAACCATTTTGGAAGAGAGAAAGCAGAGTAGCAGTGATATGGCCCAGGATCTTTTATTGTTTTGAAAATTGAGTATCATATTCTGTTTGTTAATGAATTGGGTTTTCTACAAGCCATCAGCCTTCAGTATTGACTGGGAATGGGGTACTTGGTGCCCACAGTGAGAGAATATTATTCACTCTTGGCAGCTGCTTCATTTAACAGGGTAAAAAGTACGAAATGCTCTGGCAAGGCTGTGGAGCAAATTGCAATCAGTGCTATAGTTCATTCAATGATTAAGAGCATAACAGGCAATATTCAGATAAGTTAGAGGCACATCCCTAAAGATGTACCGATTCTTGTAGTTTTATACCCAGTGAAACTTGCTTATATTTGCTCCCAAGGAAACACATGCAAAGCTACATATTACCAAATGTTGATATCAGCAGAAAACTGGAAACTACCTATACATGTCTATCAACTGGATGATGGATAAGCAGCTGTGGCACATTAATACAATGGACAACTAGACAAGAGTGAAAACAAATGAGCTCAAGCTACACACTGCCATGGCCGTGAATAAGTCTTTAAAACAGAATGTTGAGCCCCTCACCAAGAAACACAAAAATATACTGTAGGCTGCTGTTTGCATAAAGTTTCCAAACTGTAAATTAATATTGCACATTGGTCTTAAAAATAACCAATTCAGGATAGCAGTTACCTCTGGGGAAGGAAAGTGGAAACTGTGATTGGGAAACGTCTATCACAGTTTACTTGTTAAGGTCAATAGTGAGCACATGGGAATTCACAGTATTATGTCCTTTCTGTATGCCTTCTCTAAATATTTCATCATATAATTCATGTGTGCTATTTATAAGAAAGCACCTAATTCTAAATCACATTCCAAAGAATAAAGAGCAATTATTTCTCATGAATCAACCACATTCTGTTTCAAAAACTCACATTGCTTTTCTGATTGAAGCCCTCCCCCAGCTAATATTATTTTTGGAAGCCTTCCCTGACATTCAAGGAGTTGACCCAGAGGCCCGGGGTCTGCTGCCATCACTTGCTCTGAGCATGTATGTCTTGCTAACTGAGATGAGAGCATGAGGTCCCTGGGCAGGAACCAGGTTGCACTGTGTTCATGGCAGAGCACCACTGAGGCTAATTGCTGAATCGGTGGCAGTTAGCTTTCCAGGCATTTTGACAAGCAAGTATATAAACACTGCCCTTCCAAACAAGCAATGTCACAGAGCAGTGGTTGCATGCTGGCCAGCACAGAGACGGCTGGAGCAGGCAAGGCTGATTCAGCCTTGGGCCTCACCCCACTCAGATCACTTAACCTCTCCTGGCTCCTGACATCTCCACCTGTCAAAATGACAATGAGGCTACTTATCAGCAAACTGTCTCCCAGCAGCTATATGGGAATCTGGAAAAAGGTGGTCAAAGCACTTGGGCTTTTTGCGAGGAAGATGCTAAGTAATTATCACTCTCACCAATACAACCCAGGCACGGGTCCCTCTCCTCATTTCTTCATCTATAATCACATGCACATACATACATACACCTTGTACACACATGTGCATATGAATGTACACACATGTGCACACACACGTATACTGTGGATGTATATACACTGCACACAATACACATTGCACTTATGTGCACATGTATGTATACATGGCACATGGATATGTATACACGAATGCATGTGAACGTATGCACACATGTACACACAGCACACATACACACATTTATACATGTGTGTATACAAATGTACATACACACACATTCCCCTCTCAAACCAAATCTTTCTTCTCAAGCTATTACTAAGGATCATAGACATAGCACGACAAATTTGTTTTTAAACCTTAAATACTTGCTCTCCATATTATGTCAGACTTTTTGTGTAATCCTGCACATTTTTCAGTTAATGATTTTTGTTGCTTTAAAAAACACACAATGGGATTTATAGATGATGTAATACAGAATTGTACACCTGAAATCTATGTAATTTTACTAACAATTGTCACCCCAATAAATTTAATAAAATAAAATTTAAAAAAAAAACACATTCAGCCAACAGAGAACTAGCAAAGAGAACTGACCCCTCCTCAATGTCTTACAGCAGCACAACACTTGCTGGCTTTGGGCATCTCTCTAATGCAAGAGAACGATGCGGTGCTGTGAGCACAAAATGTGATCTGCAGCTTGTTACTGCAGCCTTTCTTTTGACTAAGACAGGACACAGCGTGGCTCTGAGGCTGTAGGCAAGCGAAGTCCCCAGCGAATTTGCTTCTGTCGGTCTATTTTTCCTAAGTTCCCCTAGCAGTCTGAAGTGCAGTCCAGAACTCCTGATAGAAAACAGGAGGGTCCAGGGCACTTTGGCAAGCACTAGAGGAATCCCCTTATGCACTGACCAGCAGCACAGACCTCAGCAGGGGCTTGTTAGGAACACAGGGCGGTAGGCCCACACTGCACACAGGGTGTGCGACCTGTGTTAACATTTGAGGTGCAGGTACACGGCTCTAGGGACTCACTGGGCTCATTCAGGGATTTTTGAGATCCTTCTTTGAACCCTAAGTCAAAGATCGTGGCCAGAGGAAGGCATGGTGCTCAGCCGGCCAAGGGTGGCATTTGCCTGAAGGTATTCAAAGACGCTACTCCGGAGGCAGAAATAATCCTCCACTTTTGGCATCCAATTCAATTTCCACAAACTGGCCAAAGTGATCCCGAAAAAGAGAAAGAGAGAGAGTGAGAAAGAGGGAGGAAAGGAGGGAGGGAGGGAGAGGGGGAGAGAGAGAGAGAGAAAGCATACGTTGCCATATGACTCTCATTCCTAAAATGCTGCCACTGCCCTCAGGATAAAATACAAAATCCCTAACATGGCTCAAGGCCCTGTCTGACCTGGAGCTTTACGTCATGTTACTTCTCCCGTCCTGCATGACGTCTGACCACACATCAAGTTCCACCCGCCTTGTCCACTCAGCCAGGTACTTGGCTGGGCACCAGTGTGCCTGCATCATCAGGGCCCCTGGCAGGCTCACAGGGCATCAGTGGGGCAGTCTTCTCAGGGCAGGACTGTCCAGGCACCAAAACATGGAGCATCCCCACTCCCTGAAGTGCTCCAGCCATTATACCACCATAAATGCCCACCACTTCCACCTGCTCGTGGAAAAGCCCTGAGCAGATAGAGACCCCCACCGCCCTCCTTTGATAAGCGACTCCACAGCCAGCTGGAAGCAGCGTCTGTCCTAAGGCAGCTGAGAGAAAGTCAATGGTCAATTAAGCAGCGCTTGATAAAAAGTAAATTTAATTACAAGGGCACTTAGGTATTTGGATCACTTTGATACGGTCTCCTAAATTGGATGTCACTTTGGTTATCATTAGACATTAGAATCAAATGAATACATATGCTGTTATTTAAAAGTTACATTTTTCAGGGTAGGGGGAATAAATGAGTGGATTAGGTACCTGACGTCTTAGGTACCACAAGGTGATTTACTTTTTCTCTGTTACCAGCATATGAAAACTAAAGTGCCGACCTCCAGAGGTCCCCATGGGTACATGTCTGATGCCTATTTCTCAGCTGCTGTTGAACCTGACAAGCTGGAACAAATCCTTTCCCATATTCATGTGATTATATTTTAGCCAAACCAAAGGAGGCCTTGAAAAGATTTTTAACCTGTGTTTTTCTCCTCTGAATAGTTTTCTTTTCCGTTCCCATTTAGTCAGCTTTTTCCTGCATGTGTATTAAATACCTGTCGTTTCTGCACATTCCTTTAGCTTAATAAACCCTAAGTGAATTATTTTTACCTCTGATCTGGCTCTAAGAGATAAAGAGACTTATTTTTCTTTTCACTGCCCACTTTATGCTTACTGAAAATGCAGGGAAACAATTCCATTTTAGGGACGTGCACCTGAGACATCCCATTTTTTTTATGCTACTTTTGTTAATTTTTGACTAGTGAGAGAGTTAAGTTTTCCACAATTAAGAAGGCACTGGGCCATTTTCCACGTCTATGGGATGGATGGCTGGTGAGCGAAGACTTTGAGTAACACAGAAGATTCGACATATTAACACAAAACCCCACATTGCTTCACAACGCCTCCCGTCCTGGGCCTCTGCAAAGATTGACCAGCGAAGGTTTACTCCAGTCTTCAAAATGTTTGTCTTGCAGTATTTCAACCACCTTAATTAAAGTTAAATTAATTTTTAAAGATTATAATTAATTTTTTTAAGTTAACCATAGTAAAAGCAGTCTAGGTATCTGCTTTTACTATGGTTTTCTCCCTCACATTTCCTGCCCTTCAGTTTCTAAACTACCTTCTCCTCTTTCTCAGAAACCACCGAAAAATGGATCTTCTCTGGCTTTTATCCCTGTGAGGCACCCTCACCTCTCCCCTCGTGCCCTCCATTCAAGGAGCCTTCCCTGCACCTTCCCCTGAAGCCCTTTCCCAACCCAGGTCACGGTCCTTCAAAGGCCAAATTTGATTCCTGGCCTCATGCCCACCCTGCTGCATTTTTGTCAGACTTTTCATTTTAAAAATCACAGGATCTGTAGATCTCCCCACTGTCACTGGACTAGGGCTCTATTTCCTTGGACACTGAAGGGCTGGTTTTGGAATTTCGAATGCCCAGGAAGGAAGGTTAGGCATGTTCTTATGAAGTTGGACATACACTTACCATATGACCAGGCATCCCACTCCTAGAGAAATGAAACTGACTTATATGTCCATTCAAAACTCTATATACAAATGTTCTTAGCAGCTTTTTATGTTGAAAACAAAAGTGGGAATGAGCCACATGTCCTTCAGCAAATAAATGGATAACATAATTGTACTACATCCATACCATGGCGTGCTACCCAGTGGTCAGAGCAGCCATCTATTTATTGATGGACCCCACAGCCTGGATGAATCTCAGAGGCATTATCCTGAGCGAGAGGTGAGGCCTCAGAGGTTACTGAATGGTCCAACTTACTTGACATTGTCAAAAAGATGCTAATGATGGAAAAAAGAAACAGTGGTTCCCAGGGGTAGGGTGACCAACTTGTCTCGGTTTCCCTGGGACTTTCCCAGTTTTAGCACTGAAAGTCCCATATCCCATGAAAACGGGGATGGTTGATTGCTACAGGATTGACTGTAGAGGGCCAGCAGGAGGCAGTCTGGAGCTGATGGAATTGTTCTAGATCCTGGTTCTGGTAGCACTTACATAATCTATACCTGTGTCATGATTCATAGAACTATATACTGAAAGGGGGAAGAAACTAACTTTGTTGTATGATGATTTTCAAAAGAAAACAAAAATACACACACAGAATCTCTTCCGGGGTGGGGGTGGGGTGCTGGCTCTAGATCTTTCCAGTGGAGGGTGGAGGGAAGAGAAAGAATAAAAGGCTCACTTCGTAAATATTAACCTGCCTCTGAGTCCTAGCTCAGATGTCATTCAAACTGACCCTATACCTCCTTTAGTCACGACAACCCATTGACACAAGCTCCAAATTCCACAGCTTCCAAATGATTTCAACTAACCCCATTTTGAAGCCTGAATCCCTCCACTACTACACCCATGTGGGACGTGTTTTCACTGTGGTCCTCTCAAAGATCTCTAAGGCAGGTGGTATCAATCTCTGCTCTTTTGGGTTGGGGTTTGGAAGGGGGGTAGAGAACAGGAACAGAGAGAGGTCATGGGGCTCATTCAAGGTCATACACCAATGCCTGGTTCTCTCCTCAGCACACCTGAGCTGCACACGCTTTTTAAAACACATTTTTGGGTGGCTGCAGAGGTCACCATGGGCCATGCGCCAAATGGGAAGGTGGCTTTTGGGCTCTGTGTCTTAGAACCCCCGAACCAGGGCGTCAGGGTCATGTGGCTTGTCAGCTACTAATTTTGGAGAAGGCCAGGTCTTTCTGACTCTCGACTCCTCCCTCTCCTGCCTGGAAAGGGAATCTCTGCCAGCGTAACAATGCATCAAAGATACTGTGCCAGGTAATAATAATCAGCAAAGGGAAGTCTGCTTGTGAAATCGAGCACAGTGAAGACTCTGAAAGAATAACTCTGAGCACGCTGGGCAGTAGGAATCCCCCATGCCCCTTGGAGTTGAGCATGGAACCAGGACTTCGTGTCAAGGATGGAATGGCACACTACTAGAATGGGCCAGGATGTGGGGAGAAGTGGGGAGAGAAACAGGGACTCCCGCAGACATCAGCTCAGACTGGCATGAACTGAAAGCAGTTCACGGGGAGGCATAAGGACATGCCCTGCCTCACCTTGTGGACCCTACCTGGGCCCTTAATCTAAAACTACCTGTCGGGAGCCCCCATCCTGAGGTTATAGGGCTCTCTGGAGGCATTTCAATCACTTTCATGGCCCAGGGGGACCCCAGCTTCTCCCTGATGTGGGGGTGGAGGCCTCAGAAGAATCAACCTCTTGGTACCTCAGAGAAGTTGTCAAAGATGATGGAATTCTCCAGGGTAATTATGTGGTCCCTTCTGAGTATTTGGGCTAAAGTCCATGTGTGACAGAGGTTTAAAGAGTGCAGTTCCTGCACCCATCCTCCCACCAAAGCTGCTGAGAGCCTTCCAGATTCCACCTCGGCAAAACAGAGTTACTGTTTGTTACCTGTCACCTACAGTCAGGAAGCTGAAAGGTAGGAGTGAAAGCAGGAGGAATTCAGAATCAGAACTCTGAGATTCAAGGCTGGTTCAGCCCTGACCTTGGATAAGGCAGCCCCTCAGCCTCAGTGCAAAAATGAAAGGAAGCACACCTTCTCGGTACTGTGGAGTTGGAGCAAAGAAATGGAAATATAAAAGTAGGGTTAAGACCAAATGAGAGAATAAGTATTATTCTAACAGTCTTGCTATACTCCATGTAGTCACATTATAAGTTTCAATTCTAGGTCTGGGACGGTGCCCAAATGACCTGTGGGATGGGCGATTTGTGACCTCAGTGTGCCTTAGGAACCTGTTTCCAAACCATTTATTATCAAAACAACAGCCTTGTGCAAGGATCTTACCAGAGAATCACATTTACTCAGTCTGGACTGAGAATTAAAGGTGGTCATCACAACCCAACCAGCGTCTACATGTTCCCCGAGTCAGGGAGGGACTCATCCATTTTCTCCTGCGGTTTATATTCTATCTAGTATCATAAGTGGCATTTCTTCGAATAAGAAAAGATCCATCTACTCTAGTTTCAGTTTGGAAATACAAACTGTGATTCAACTGAGAGAAATCATATTTTGCAATTTATTCATCCTCACCAGTCCTTCCTTCCTACTGATTGTCGGGCTGAGCAAAGAGCCTGCACTTCCCTCTTAAGGTAGAAAATCTCACAGCATATATATAATGCCAAACTATGCAAATATGACCAAGCTGTAATTGCTGTGAGAACCGGAACATTGAATTTTATGACTTTTGTGCATTTGAATTTCCTACCCTAATGTTGCATTAACTAAGGGCGTCTTTTTTTGCATTGAATTTATACCTAATGTGATTCCATTTTGCATTCTTTACATATGCAGATGAGGTAGCTATAACGTTCCCCGCGATGCAAAAGCTGTTTTTGCTAAATCATATCAAAATGTTTCATGGATCATACCAAAAAGTGTTGATATATGGAAATTGCTCTTTTTCAAAAACTGTCCTTAAAAACCAAATGGTTGGTTTTGAACTTCTTTTCTCCACACCACACGCTCCCCAGTATTTGTGGAGAATATGAGGAAATAAATAATATATTAATGCCACGTTGCCAGGCACAGGAGCAGGACAACCAGAATAATGCTCATTTTAACTACCATCGAAATAAAAGGTTAGTCCAGGGTTAGGGAGTAACCCTGGCAGATAGAGTAGCAGGAGTTAACATTTCCAAAGTCAGAAATGTCTGGGTAAGGGAACAAGGAATGAGACCTTTCTCAATTAACTATGCAAGATTTATATTTTCTATATACAAAAGCAGGTTTGTGTAACTCAGTCTTATGTTATTTATTGTTATAAATGGGATCAAGACAAAACGGAGGATTGTAAAGAATTGTAAAGTACAGCCACATATAATAGCTTTGTGATTCCAGTGAGATGTGCTGTCTGAAGGGCGACTGTGGCAGGGCTAAAACCTTGGAAATATTTTCTATTTTCACATAATAGTTTTCCAAATTCTTCAGGCAGATTGAAAACCAGGACAAAATCTGCTGTGTTGTGAGAAAAAACTGTTTTAGGTCTTAGGCAAAGAATAATTAAAATGAATGTGAACACAATGACACACACTAATGTAATTAGAAGGAGGTACAGTAGCCAGATATCAAAGACGTTTTCTAGGCACCTCCCGAAAAAGCAAGGTAGAATTTAGGACAATACTCTTTAAAAGGCTGGGTGGCCTTCTCGGCAATTAATTGAGTTGAGTCAAAGAGAGAACGCTTGAAAAGCTGAGGGAGGGTGGATTCAAAAAAGGGGGGTGGGAGGTGGAGAATGTTAAAAAAAAGAGACAGATACAAACAAATCAATCGTTCTCTCCAGTTGACAAAATTTTTTCAGGTCAGAGCATAAATTGTCCTGGGACTAGCCAGCTATTTTTCTTTCTGAGATGAAGAAACAGTGTGAAAAAAAAAAAAACAATGCAAATGTACTGGTTACAACTATTATTGGTAGCCTTGCATATTCGGCCACAATGGCGTTAATCTGTCACAGGACTCAGTTAAAACATGCCTGGGTTTGTTCTTTCTAAGGTGAATCTGTACACTTCCTGCCACAGAATATTCCTGACAGTTTACACGCATGAGGTGAATAGAGGGACGTCCAAGGTCTCAACATCCTTCCTTCGGGTGATTTCTAATTATTTTTTTTAAGTAGATAATATTAACCAGCCATTGGCTTTCACATACATTAATCAATTTTAACACAGTCTCGACAAAATCAGACTGTTTTATCATGCTGGATAAGGCCTCACCTTACACCAATGGCCATTACAAAGAGGTTTTTCTTTTATTTCACTTTATCTTGGGGTAGAAAAGGGGGACTGCTGAGATCAGACTCAGAAACTATTTAATAATGCTGCTTGAATGGTGTATTTTCCAGCTCAATAATCTTACCCTAATAGAATAATATACCTTGATTTTTCATCAACATTAAGTGTTTTTTTTAATATATATAATGGTATTTGGATGACATTTATTTAATAGATTCAAATCATACTCTGAATATCTCTGTTATTGATTTGGTTCTCCTTAACGTCTCTGAACACATTATGTGTACACTCCCATATTATCGCAAGGTGGAAAGTTTGCACAAAAGCTTGCTTGCTGAATCTATACATATCTCCCAGGGTGCAAGGGAGAAAAAGAAAAAGAAAAAAAAAAACCTAAAGAATACTGGAAATTTTCTTCTGCTTTGAATGTGCCTCTGGCAGCCACGACTGTAACATTTATGATTGTACCCCATTTACTGCTTTTGCTCTTTCATTAATAATTTAGTGTTTAGAAAAAAACAAGTTCTTCAAAGCAGAAAAAAATCCATTCAAAGCTAAATAAACAATATGTATATATTTTTTCAGAGTTAAATGTCTTTGTATTTTGAAATGCCAGTTCTGTCACGCAGGCTAAATTCAAGGTACTGGATTTAGAGAAACGGAAGTTTTGCAGGCGAGCTAACCTCTCCGTGCTCTGTCAATTTGAACAGAGTTGAAAATTACCTCCTAATGACTGAGACTGTATGTACACAGTATCATATTTTGAACCTAATTGCATTTTGCTCTAGCACAGAAGTAGACGTGTTTATTTATATAGATTTAATCAATGACAAGGGTCCCTCTCAATATAGCTCAAATATATAGCTTGAAAGCAAACTGTTATTGCAGCATTTCTAAAGTTGCAACTTACAGCCCAGACCCACCAGCACCCTCGGCATTCGGAAATTGCCATTTTGACTTAATTATCAACGCTTTGCTTTTTGAATGGTATTATTCAGGATATTGTGATAGACAGATACAAAACAATTTTTCCTCTGCCAAAGGAAACTACAGTGATTCATGCAAGTTAGAAATTGCATTCATCACGGCTGAGACCCAAAGGCAAATGTTGAGATACACAGGTGAGGTTGCTGGGTAAGCACACAGCACTGTCAGTTTGTCACGTGACCTCTGGACCTGTCTTAAAGAGAGTATTCACTTCCACAGGACAGAGCCTCTCGGGAAGGAGAGGTTGGGAACCGCTACACAAGCTCTGGCTGTTCAGGTTGTGGAACTGAGTCATCTCCACCCTAATCTTTCCTGGGCTCCCACCATCACGCTTCCACCTGGGAAGGTGAAATCTCTGGCCCCTCTGATCTCACCACCTGACCTTTGATCTAGATGGCGCACGCAACATTCAGTTCCCAATGACTCGGGTTCTCAGGCAAAATCTCCATAATCTGCTGTCAAAGACGGTCAAACAAATGCTTGACTTCATGCACCGCATCTCAGTAGCATGAGCAAAACACCAGAGGGAAGGAAGAACCAAAAATACCTTGTCTAGGCTGAGAAAGACATAGTGGATGTAAAAGCACTGATGTGGAGAACTCTTTGGGAAGGTAAAAATCTGATATTCTTGTGAGAATGTAGATACAAAATGCTGAGTAGGATCTCCAAGAAATGTATGATATGAGATGTCAAATTCAGGCATTTTTGCATCTCCTTTCCACCCCAGGGACATATAGCCACAAGTTCCAATTGCTGAATCAGAGTGCGATAGAAAGTTTGCCAAGTGTTTTGAGAAAGTGTGCAACTGTTACTTATTGCAGGAATAAAGGAGCAGAGCAGAGCGAGGAGGAAGAGGCATGCAGAGGTAACAAATTCCCTTAAAATTATACTCTTCTGTTTATACTATTTTTAAAAACAATTTAGAAGCATTTATATCCTCCAAGATGAATAAATGAATATTACTATTTCTCCTTAAGCATAACCCAATTTTAAACCACCTCATCTTTATAAATTTGACTAATTGATAATAAAGCACACAACAGCATTTGCAATATGCTAATGCTCTATAGAATTCACTGTTTCTTATCCTAATAAAGCTACTATAACAATTGAATAACAAATGTATTTTATCTGAACCCAAATTATTTTAAATAACTTCTATTGTTTTCAAAACTTACATAGGAAATGCTTTTACTGCATTTTTTTCCTTACTTCTAACAACTTACTGTTTAAAAACTTAGTTGTGCCATTTGATTCAAAGATCACTTCATTTTCTTAAAGGTAATGCGCTATTTTGCCTCATTATAATAAACACCAATGTTTTTACAACTGCAACAGTTCCCTGCACATTAGCATATTTTGGCTGAGGTATTGTTTTACTCTGACCTGTATAATAAGTGTCACATTAGCAAGACAACAAATCAAACGTTTGTTAATTTCCCTCGCTTTCCCACACAGCTGGTGGTGTTATCGTGTCACCAGATTTTAATTAATATGATAAGTAACACTTGCAAGACAACAGCCGGATTTTTCCCCCTCTGTGTGAGCGAGGTCTATAAGCCGTGTGTGTGTACTCGCGTGCGCACGCGTGTATGCCTGCACACACGTGTCCGCATCAGAAAAAACGGGGAGAAACCGAGGGCCTTTTGCAACAGATTACTCACTAAAAACATTTACAGCCCCACACAGTGCTATTTCGAACCAAACTTTCATTACATCATTTTCTTTTCTCTTCCAGATCAAAGACAGCCATGCATTAATGCGTACAATAAAAATCATAAAAACATATAATAAAATGTGCTCATTTTCATACCTGGGGTAGTTGTATGTTTAAGGTATTAGCATTTAAGAGAGATGCAATACTGCTGTCTTCGGAGAGGCTTAATTTTAATTTCTCCAGCCTCCACGTGAATAGTAATATATCTCTGACTTATACAGAGACTATTGTGAGTGTTTTCCATGTGCGAAGGTCTGATCGGCACAGATCTTGGGTAAGTCAAAAGTGCCATCTATTTGCAAAAGATAGAAATGCAACCAAACCCTGAACGAAAAAACCTTCGTCTAGTTCCAGCCTTCAGAACCTCCACGGCTGCTAATGACAAACCCTTAAACAGGGGCCGTTGGGCAGGGGAAGAAAAATTATAGCCCTAATATACACAACATGAAAATACATTCCTGTCATGTTTACACAGTAAAATATTTTACAATGCTAGGGCCAAGATTTTATTTAAAACTGTTTCAATGCAGTTTAAAAAAAAAACAAAGGCAGTATCTAATTCCAAACAAACTATATAATGTAAAATATAACCTGAGAATGAATATATTTTATCTTCAGAGTGAATAAAAAAAAAAGATTCATCTATTGTTTAAATGACACAGTAAAAACTAAGTCTAACAAAATACTAACAGTAGAAACCCTTAAACCATTTCTGAAGAGAAAACGCCAATAAGAAAAGTGATGTTCAAAATTAAAACACTCTAATGCTTTCTGATTTTGAATATTCTAAAGAGAAAGGAAACCTCTTTCTCCTGGGAATGTAAATCAGAAGGCCGTTTTAAAAAGCTGAAATTCTTTCAAATCTCCTTATTATTGTTTAACTTAACATTTTTCCTCCTGTTGCAAAATACAAGATTTCCCCCAATAAATCCCAAACTCTAATATTCCACCTACATGAAATTAAGCCCCAGAAGCAAGTGCCAACATCCCTAAAACTGGTTTTCACTATAAGTAGGATTAAACACAGTAGCAATTTCCATATGTAGGAGGTTTGTTGAGATGCAAGGCCACCAAATCCAATTACTAATTGTGCAAGGGCATAAGGCCCACCCTCTCCCCTAATGCTGCCTAGCAAAAAAAAATGGGGTTGCATAGAAGCCGACCTTATTGCTTTCAATTAGTTATGTAAAAATAGGCTCAAATTTTAAGTCAACTTGTAAACTGAGGCTAGTGGTTCTGAAAGTAAGTCTGGAAGCCTGACACTTCTTCCAATTTCCTTTTTCCTCTACGGGTCTGTACAAGCAGGTTCTGGCAGTCAACTAGAGGGTATACAGAAAAACCACACCGATGGGCCAGTCTGTCAGAAATCAAATCCAGGACAACTCACCCATGAATTCAGAAAACAAACGAAGGACCTGAGGGACTCCTGCCAAGCAGGGGACAGAATCTGACAATTGTGGAAAACTGGAGACCCTTTCCAGGCTCTCCCACACACACAGCTCCACCTGAGACCTTTGCCTCCTTCGGTGGGAATGCCTTCCTAAAAGGCTGTCCAGAGGTCCTCTTCTCTTGTGAGAGAAGCCAGTCGAGCCCAAAGCAGACTGACACCACCTATGCCAGTCACTGCCATGGGTGAGTGTGTTCCTTAGCAGTCAGATTTCCACGGGTCCAAAGGGCTCTCAAGAGATCCATTAGTCCACCCCAACTCAACCAAGGGAGAGCTATCTACGCTGCTCATCCGAGGTGCAAGATAAACACTCCACAGAATCACCAGGAATCATGTACAGCCCCCTATCTGTCTCCTAGGTTAGCTGAAATAGGACCTGGCCCTTTTCTGCCTCCACTTTCACCCTCAGCTGAGAAAGGGGCTTTAGAGACAGGTTGGTAGCAGGAAGGCTTCCGGTGGTCAACATGATGTTCATTTTTCTGAGAGAAATACTTGCCTCTGAGGGCTGATCAGGGATCCCTACTCCCCCCAAAACCTAGAACTTAAGTTACATTTCTAACTAGGAACCTGGTGCCCAAGAAGCAAAGGAAACTTGCTGACAAACGGCCATGACTAAAAGGAGACTGGAAGTCAGTGCCTGCAAGACCTTCTCAGAAAATAATCCACCAGCAAAACAGCCCTAATTTCAAGGGGGAATCAGCTGTGAGCTTCAATCAGATTTCCAAATTAAAAATCAGAAAAATATACACTTTATTCTGACCAAATAGAGGCAGAAGAGCGCTATTATAGACAACAAGCTAAAGACCCAGCAACATGAGTGAACGTAGGAGAACTATTAATACATAGGAACATCACACAGGTCGGCGGGATCCAGCACCTTGAACACGTGCAGCTTTAAATAAGAAAGGGACAGAAGAGCAGGGGAGGGGTGGGACGTGGCGAAATGGGAGGGGAGGAGAGGAAAAGAAATGAAGGGAAGAAGAAGGGAGAAAGGAGGCAGGAAGGCATCGAAAAACATTAGAACCAGAAATTGCCAGAATCTGGTCTAAGTAACAAAGTGTAAAATAAAAAGACAATCCTGTTTATCTTCCAAAAAAGGATTTGAATTTGTAATGTAAAGCACTCTACCCACTCACCAGAGATCCCAAAACACACACACACACACACACACACACACACACACACACACACACACACACACACTGCAGAATAATACTAAATCCTGGAAAATCAGAACTGATGGTATTTTAATTGTCCTTGACGATTGACTCCAGGACAGTGCTTACAAATCAGGTTGCTCTGTGCTATGGCTCTGTCCCTGTCTCGGGAAGACGGCCCAAGAGCTCATAGGAGATGCCAGTGCTCCCCCAGAAATGGAGTGGCAGGAACCAAGCTTATCTTGGGACAGCACATCCAGAATAATATTTTAAATTAAAGGTAGGAGGAGCCCAGTTATAAGTTATAAGACACCATTGGAAAGAAAAATGTGGCTATTTGTAATTGTAAGATACCATGGATGGTAAGACACCCCTGATTTTAAAATTTAGTGTGAAAGAAAATATATCTTAGAATACATGGAGGCTGGTCGCAAGTATGTAGGAAGCAAATAAAAGTGAGATGGCATTGCCCCAATCAGATTTGTTGTTAAGCCTGGAGAGAATTCAAAGAAAAATTTACAAACCCCTGTGAGATCCTACGTATTCACTTTCTATAGATTTGGAAGGTAATTATAAGAAACTAATTTTTAAAAATCTCCCATTCCATAAAGCAAACTTCAAGGTTCATCCCAAGCTTTGCACTTATGGTTACATTGGCCCTCCAGACAGCCCAGGAGGAAACAGGCATCCATCCGTGGCGGGGTGCTGACACTGAGTGCCCCCATCCACTCTGTCCTACCTACTCCACTGCATCACATATGGAGGGAGGAGCTGGGATGGAGGAAGGACGGACAGATGAATAATAACACATGCATCAAAGGCCACTTCACAGATTCGGCTCTGTTACAAAGTTTCAGGGGCAAAGACAACAAGAAGGGGGAAAGAGAGGGCGGAAGCTGAAAGGCTGTGCAGGCAACAGAAGGAACAGCCCCTCCGCTACACTGCACGGGACCACTTTGGAAAGATGGTCTTCTGTTCAGAAGACAGCCTGAGGGCTGTTATGCTGAATCCTTCGAGGTAGTAAATGATGCAGGGAAATTGTGCTCTTGGTTAAGGGTGGGTTTTTTGTTGTTATTGTTGAATTCCTACAAAACTGTACTTGCAATGCAACAATCGCTTTGCCATGAATAGGGGCTCTTGTCATTTGTGAGCTGACCCATTTGGCTGTTGCAAAAATCAAAAAGGAATTGATTTTGATGATCTGACATGCAACTGAAGGAGAGACAGACCACAGAGGAACAAAATGCCAGGTCTGGCGCTGGTGAGTGGACCAGTTCCGCTCCTGTGTCAGGTGTCTGTGTCCATAATGAGAGAAGAGAAACAAAGCCACACTTCCCTTACGTATGTGGTCTTTGGCATACTGTGTATTTTCCTAGGGGGGCATTGCTATTTTTATTTTCTGTTGAGAATTATGTTTGTTTAAGGCCCCCTGACCCTGAGTACTATTTATAAAGTGCCTGGTAAAGAAGCCTAGTGAGAGGAAGGAAGAGGATGAGAAATGGGGAGGGAGAGAGCACAGTTTCTTCCATTTAACCTCAAATACCATTCATTCTTAACCAGTGGATTATAATCAGCAAAGAACCTGGAAACCTCCCTATTTAAGCATCCTGTTCTCATTCGCAGGCCTAGTATTATTCATTACCCAAACCATCCAGCTCAGCTCAGGAGCACCAGGGAAAAGGACTTTTACCACTTTCATTATGCAACTTGCTTCTCTAATTTTGGTGATTACACTGGGAATGGACATATCATTAATCTCACTTCTCATGCCTAGTTTATTTCAAACAAATAGGAGGTGTGTTATTATTCCGGGGACTCAGGAAATGCATGTCTTCCTCAGGGCCTCACTGCCAGGCTGGTCTTTGAGAGGAAGATGACAGTCCTGCCCGTGAACCCACAATTACATCAGTTCCAGTTAGTTTCTGTCTATGCTTACTGCCAACACCTTCCATGTACACCGGCAGCTTAATTTTGCTTACTTCATCTGGGAGTTACGTTTTATACAGACATTCTCATACATGTCTGCTCACTTCTGGAAAAACAGTACCAAAGTATTCAGAACCATATATATATATATATATATATATATATATATATATATATATATATATATAAAATAAAGATCAGTTCTCAAAGTAGCTTGCAAAGTATAACTGATTCATGAGAGACACTGTAAATAAAGTCACTGTTCATTATTAGGCCACAGAGGGAACACCAGCCAGGCACAGAGCTTCTCAGCACACACTAAATCCCTGGAGAGGAATCTAGAATAGTGAGAGAGACAGACTCTCTGAACCCATTCTCCATGGATCTGCCACAAAGAGGAAGCCAGGGGGGACATATTCAGTGTAGAAAGAATGGGGAGAATGTTCCAGGGTGACAACCAAGCCTTCCAACAGGCCTTCAGCACCAGGCAGGACACAGACGTTTATGATCCTGCTTAGGAGTCATGCAGGAATGCAAGTACTTCCAGATACTGCCCAGCCCACCCACATCTGCTGTTTCAGCCTCCGCACTTTCCCATGCATTGGGCACTGTGAGAGCAGGTGTGGCTGTGGCTGTGAAGGACAGAAGATCTGAAGTGACCATGGATAAGTCACGCTCACCCTCAGTTTGCTCATCTGTAAAATGGAGGGAATACAAAATGTGTAGCTTTCTTCTGGGAACTGTATGAGATGATTCCTACAAAAATGCAAAAGTCAGATAGAATCTTGTTCAAGGTCTCTTAGATTTGTAAAAACTTGTTACACTTGAATTGTACAGAGGAAGGGAGAATTACATTTTGGGAGATTACTGAGAAAAATCTCCATAGAATACTGTCTCCTTTTCATTCATTTTCAATCATCTACCCATCCATCCATTAATTCACCCATCGATATCCATCCACCCATCTACCCACCCACTCACCTACCCATCCATCCACCCACCAACCTACCCATCCAGCCATTCATCTATCCCTCCACCACCCATCCACTCAATGAGTCTATTATCAGCCTAGCCCAGGCAAACAACACATATGTGAAAGCAAGGGATTGCCCTTGACACCACTAAATTTGGTGGAATTTGTTATGCAGCATTATCAAGGTAATAGCTAACGAATACAAGAAATGATACTGTATGATTAAAATACCTACTTGTGTACATAATTATCCTAAAACAAATTTCTTGCAGAATATAATCCAACAGGCTATAATCTAACCTATCCTTGTTGGCTCACAATTGAGACCCAGACAGTATTACCATGTTTCCCTGAAAATAAGACCTAGCCGGACCATCAGCTCTAATGCATCTTTTGGAGCAAAAATTAATATAAGGCCTGGTATTATATTATATTATATTACATTACATTACATTACATTACATTACATTACATTACATTATATTATATTATTTTCAAGTGCAAACACAAAATGTAATTGTTCATACACTCCTCAAATCATGTATGCCAAACGAGCCCCTGAAATACCATCAGCTAAGAGTTGGGCAGTGTGAATGAGAATGCACAATTAATTTTAAGGATGATGTTTATGGGATAACAAGCCGACAGTATGTGGGATTACTGCACACAAGGCTGGAACATGCAAATCAATCTTCATTAAACTGCCTTTTAAAAATTATTACAACAGCTTGGGGCTGCGCAAAAAAATAAATAAATGAAAATTATTACACTGACTCTAACAAATCCCAGTTTATAATATGGTATCTTTCCAAATCTCCCTTATTACATACGCTATATTTACACAGGCACTTTGTATGGTCTCTGGAGTCAGCTTTGCCCAACCATCTTTAAGCCATCTAATTACCCATCTCTTCCTGCATCCAGAACAGCTCTGAAGGGGGCTGTCGGCTGTGAGATGCATTATAAGAAACTGCTTTGCCAGTTGTTGCTGTATTTCCCCAAGAGACCAGACTGGGTGGCACTCATTTCCATTGTATTAGCTTCACTTAACTGCCACTTCCCCTACAGCTGGCTCATTTGTTCAAAACACCCCAGTCAATGAAATACAAGAAACTTGTCGAGCGGACTTACATAACCAACACTAACACCGAGTCCTGGGTTTTCAAAGCTGAGGGTTACACATGAAATCAGGGCTCCCAGGAGGCTTTTGCAGCTGTGGGTGCTGCCACATGGTGAGCAGAGCAACAAATGATAAATGGCCACATCAAATACCTTCCAGGAGTGAGTCCAGAGTGCTACAGGCACACACGCTGAATACCTCCCTGCCCCAGGCGCGCTTCCCGCTCTCCTTCCTCAGCTTCCAGTCTCTCCTAACCAGTTCCACACTGGAGCCAGCCCAGCTCTCACTGAATCTACCAGGCAGAGCTAAGGAAACGGGTCAGAAGGAAACAGGCCCCAGATGAGCTGCCCTGGGGCCAGGTGACCACACCAAACACAGACTCACTCATGACATTTATTATTAGGTTAGTGCAAAAGTAATCGCAGTTTTTGCAATTATTTTTAACCCTTTAAACCGCAATTACTTGTGTACCAACCTAATATCAGTGCAATGGGACACTGAGTGGGAATTGCCCATTGGGAGTGTTTGGCCATTGGGAGTGCTGAGGTTATTCCCTTTGACAGGAGAGGTCACTACCCACCTGCCTCCACCCCTCCATCACAACCACAGCCAAAGAGACTGTCTTCAAATAGAAGGGGAGGAAGGGCAGGGCACAGAGGAGAGGGCCCTCTGGTGGAGGTCTCTTCCTCTCCCCCAGAAGGTCCGGAAAGGAACACTGATGGAAGGGACCAGGCTCAAACTGTCCTGTGGGTCATCTGGAGAGTAATTCCCAGAGCGAGAGAGACTGAGCATCTGGATGGCTGCCGCGCACAACTCCCCACAGCCAGGCATTGCGAGCCAGCCTGAAATCTGGCTATACACTCAACAGCAGATTGAAATCAGACACCCAGCTAAATAAATGCTCAACAGCAGATTGAAATCTCAACAGCAGATATACTCAACAGCAGATTGAAATCAGAACCCAACTAAATAAAAAGTCTTTGGCTTTTTCCCCCCTCATTCTTTTTCTTATTATCCAATGTGGAAGGAGCTAGAACCACATCGTTTCCCAACTCAGTGTTTCAGGCCCTTACTCAGTAGGAGAGAGGAGCAGATAAACTGGAGTTAAGACTGAAGTATTAAAGTGGACCAGGCTGGACTAAATTTTTAAGAGTGGAAAGTGACGCAGGAGTCACAGATTTCTTGAAATCTTACTAAGGAACATGCCTGACATTACTATTGAAGGCAGTAATTGGAAAAATTATATAAAATCTTGTCAAAGTAATTCAAATTAATAGTCTTAAAATAGGGTCACAAAAGAATGATTCTACCAGATATAAATAGCTATTGAACATGTGTTTCATTGGAAGTGCATTATTATGTTGTTCCAAAAAATATAAATATATGAATTTCCTCCAAGAAAAGCAGAAAAAAGACAGAATTGACCTAAGATTAAAAGTTACCCATAAAAAGAACAGTATTATACCTGTTCATATATGTAAAAAAAAAAATAGATTTTCTGTTAAGCAGGAGGATAAAAAGGCAGAAACCGGGAAATATACTTTCTTTTAGTAATAAACGTCTGAAAATGGCTGCCTGTGCAAGTTGTAACTCAGCTGTTAACACTAGAAATTGAACTGCAATCCTTGAGACCATTAGACTCTTCATACCATCTCCTCAGTGGAAGCAAGCCATTATCCAGGTACAGGTTTAGGAAGCATTTTTACGTTCTACCCACTCTATGAACAACTTGCTCTCAAAATTCATTTAAAAGTGGATGTTAGCATGAAAAGAACACAGACTTGGAGGCTCAGCCAGGTTTGGGCCCACATCATCACTAAGCTGTTGATGGAGGAACGGTTTGTCTTCCAGGCTTCTTAAGGGAGTAAATTCTGCCTCACTCTCCACAGAAGGGCAGAGTGCTGAACCTGGTGGACTCCACTACAAACAAGACAGTGGCCTTTTAGAAAGGCTTTAGAAGGACAACAACCCAGAGCAGCAAGTCTGCTTTTTCAGAGGGCTGAGGATGGTTGAAAGGCCTGCAGAGTATCCTCTCCAGACCCTGTTCCAGCTCCCCCTGTGGACAGGAGGAAGAAGCTGAGTTCACCAGCTGCAGAGAATTCTGATGCCCTTTCCAGTTTCCCTCATTGGCACATATGAATACTGGGAAGCTGAAATTATTATCCCTCACTAATACTCTCACCTTACCACCTCTCACACTGGTACCCCTCACACTCATAGCTCTCACACCCTCCTACTAGCTGTGGGAGGGGCCAGAAAGCCAATGGGGCCACAAGTACAACTTACAACGTGAAAACCCAAAGTGGATGAGAGCTTTCAACCTGAAACGTGCGGGGTGAGAAAGCATCGTTGATTATTTCCACTCCGCTCTGTGATAAGGCACCTATGCATAGGCCGACTGCACAATACATAGTGGAGCTCCTCAGCAAGTGCTCACCCCGCGAGACACAAACACCGAGAGTGAACACGAGGCATTTTGTGCTAGCGATTATTAAGAAGTGACCAAAATAGGCATGAGCAGGGAGAAATTAATTCAGTCTCAGAAAGGAAATGACAGTGTGGAATCAAGGAGTTCCAGAAGAAGAAATGGTGTAGAAAAAAGCATGGACACCTATTACTGAATGCCTTCCTACCTTCAAAAATATGGAACACATCAAAGGGAAAGTAAATGTCCCCCTCTTTGAGTTAGCTACCAACTAAAAAGAAAAGGGAATTTTCATTGTCTAAAAAACATGCTACATATGGCAGGATCTTGAGTTTCTGTATGGTCGTCTGGTTTTTTAGAAAGTCCTACTAGAACTTCAGCAACTTAATTCTCTAGGTTAAAACAGTTCTTCCTTGAATAAAATCCTCAGCAAATAATAACAGATTTGGGGCTAGGAAACACATTAGCATCTCTTTGAACACAAAATGTATGGAGTTTGTCCTTGGGGGAGAGATCTGGGTTTATCAAAGTGAAAGAAACACTGACATATTCTTTGGGAAGTTACTACCTAAAAGATTTTTCCAGAAACCCCAGCACAACCAAAAGGTACTTAAATCATGAAGTTATTCAGTAATGTGGACAGTCACACTCTAGAAAACAATGATTCTATCAAACAGTTCTATTGCCATAGAGCTCATTGCATATCCATCAAGCTGCCCTGTGCACCAAACAATGCACTAGCTCCTAGGTACACGTACTCTAACCACGGTTTTTGTCCTCCTTGAGCTCACAGTCCAGTGGGGGATGCTGTGGATACGCTTGTTGACTGAGGAGGAAGAATTCTGAAATGCTCAGAGACGTCATGGTGTCTTGGCAGAAACATAATTGGACAGTGTTTGATATGGCGTACTTGTCTCTCACAACCAGCATGGTGTGACCAGAGGGCCAAGGTCTGCATAATTGGGCCTAGACAAACAGAAGGAGTCATCACCTCAGAGGGCATTGTGAGAACCAAGAGAGGGAGTGAAATGCAGGAAACAGCTGCATGGGCCTGGGACAAGGAAGAAAGGTGAGACACCCAAACAGAAACAGAATGGCTTGAGGACATGGGAGTGCAATTGAAGAGGGAAGAGAAATTTCCAGAAGACAGAATGCTCCACAATTTTAAATGAGAAAAGGTATTTGGTAAGGTGTCATCACTGGTAGTGGCCATGATGCCGGGTTTGAGAAAATGGAGGGTAGGAAGTGGAGCAGTCATGGACACAACACTGAAAAAGTTTCGAGAAGAAAGGACTGGTGCACTCCTTCCTCTTCCACGGACTAAAAAGGATCTATTGAAAATGTTCCCCATGCTGGAAACTGTCAAGATTCTGGGGATACACTGGGCATTATTTTCCGACTGCTATATAACATATTACCACAAAAGTGATGCCAACTTACTATATTTCTGTGGTTTAGAGGAGTGACACAAGTCTCTCGGGGCAAAAGTCAAGGTGTGTCAATGAGGCTGGTTCCTTCTGGAGGCTCCAGGGGAGAATTTGTTTCTTGCCTTTTCCAGTTTCTGGTGGCTGCCAAATTCCCTGGCATTTGGACCTTCTTCCATCTTCACAGCCAGCACCGCAAGTCTCTCTGACACTTTTCCACCATCACATCTCTCTCTGACCAAAATCAGGTAGGTTCTCTGCTTTTATAATAGGACCCATGTGATGAGATTGGGCCTCAGGGATTATCCAGAGTAATCCAAGATTATCTCCCACCTCAAGGTCCCTGCCATTAATCATATCTGCAAAGTTCCTTTTGTCGATTCTGGTGATTAAGGTGTGGACGTCTCAGGGGCATTATTCAGGTGACAACACATAGACAGCAAAACAAACACAACTTGCTGACACGGAGCAAAAATTCACACCATCAGACAGCAAAATGCAGCCACATGAATGTGATGGTGGAGTATGTGGAACTGGGAGGTTTGTGCTCAGATCTCACAGAACAGACTGAGAACTTGATGGAGCAGGGATGGGGCTTTGATAGGTGGGTGGGCTAGAGTGGTGCCTATAAATCGTAGGGCTTGGTGACAATGGTTCAGGTATATCAGCCATCCAGGTTGACAACAGAGGGAACGGAGACAGCAAATTGGTGGTGTCTACTGGGTGGGGCTGAAGTGAGCCCACGAATGTGTCATTGGGGTGGGAGGAGAGTTTGGTTTTGTTTCAGAATGTGTTCAAATGGGCCTGTTCTCCTGTTGTCTTAGGTAAGAGTGGGCAAGTGTGTGCACATGGTATGTGCATGTGTGTGGGTGTATGCACATGTGAGTGTATACATGTGGGTGAGCACGTGAGTCAGCATGTTCACATGTGAATGAGTATATCTCTGTGCACATGGGTGAGCATGTTTGCACACAAGCTCAGAGAGAGGGTGTGCTGTGGGAAGGGGGCCATTAGGCTCAGGGTGAGGCGAGGGCATAGGAAGGTGGAGCTGAGGGGCAGGTTTCAGAAGAGCAGCCTGCTTCCTGGGTGGGCTCAGTAGAACCTGTGTACGTGTGGAGACTATTTCAGCAGAAGCACGTGCACATGCATTCATGTTCGTTCGAAAGGATGGAGAAGTGATACCTGTGATCCTTTACAGAAGTGGTTGACCTTATCTTAGGTTATAGGTAGGGACAACTTTAAGGATGTGACAGAAGCGGGGATTCTCCCTGAGAAGCAGCACAGGCTCCCACAATCTTGCATACAGTTTCGAAAGGCACATGAGGGGCATGTTCTCCTCCACACTGATGGGAGAGTGCAGGAGCCCAAGGCTGCCCACATAAGCACATTTAAATCATCATCACATCGTGTCAGCTAACCTTCCAGTGGCCAAAGCCATCCAGGTCCACGCAGGTTCTGCCTGGTGTCTGGGGAGATGCTGTAGGTCACATAGCAGAGGGCAGTTGGGAACCAGACAAAGGCGCTATCTACCACGGTGGAGAGGACTCCTAGAGCCCCCATGGGTTCCCAGGTCTTTAGAGCCCAGACACACCCTCTGCTTCATAGGCCTAGCGAGGGAGTCAACACCATTGATTGCTTCCTCCTTACTTTTCTCATGCTGTCACCAGGCATGAGGCTCCTCAGACGCATGGCAGAACACAGTTGAGATCTCGCTCCCAAAACAGTGTCTCGCCCATAGCAGGCATTGATAAATCCTTGAATGTGTGAAGGATTGAGTGAAAAAAGAACTCTGAGGTTTCCACACAGTCTTCTTTTAACGATGAACAAAGGCTACAACATGCTTTTAAATGGAATTCAAGCGCCTCCTGACTACGTCATAGAACACTACTAATGCCTTCCCAGATCCATGACAGCAGATTCACTGAAAACTACAACACACTCAGAAATCCTGAGTGACTGCTGCTGGGCCAGTGACCACAATTCCTCCTGTGCTGTGACCCCTGATCCGGATTCGGATGAGGGAAAAGGGGAGAAAGGCCTCCTTCCCATTTGTATCGGCCCAAGAACAGTGACAACTTCAGGCTCTAACCACCAATTTTTTTAAATGCCCTCTAATATTGGGAAATCTTTTCCTCTGACATCACTCAGTGCATCGCTCAGTGTGGTCCACGCCTACTGGTTTTCATCTGTCTAGCAGAAAGTCACCCAGCTCCTGGATCTTCCTCCCTGCTGCGTTGAACAATGAGGGTGTGTGTTTTTTTCCATCATTTTCATTATTTCAAATGTTTTTCACAAGCTTGATTTAAAAAGGGAAAATTCCCCACCACATTTTTGGTCTGATTATCAGATGATGATGGACAATAGATTGATAAGAGTCACTCAAGGAGATACAAGCTCTTGTGTATAACAGCTCCTCCAATTATCAGACACTACTAAACTAGTATTGATCCCGCTCACATTGGGTGATAACTGAGCATTTTCCACTTCTTTAAAGTGCTGTTAGCTAGAGACTCCCGTCAATGAAAAAGCAGATTTCCTTTAAACACAGCTGAATACAATAAACAACACACACTGAAAGTTCAGAGTTCTGTAATCTCAGTGAAACAAATAACTACTCAGCACACACATACAGACTTTCTAGTTGCTAAATGGTTTATCACAAAACTGGCACCCGAGGAGGTCATTTAATACGTAACCTCAGCTACCACCCAGAGATGCACTGAAGGAAAAATATAGTTCACTCCATTTGCTTTCAGTGGTTTAAAAATAGGGATAGAGAGATGGGGGTGGAAAGTGGGAGGTGGTAACCAGAGTGACAGTTGTTAACCATCAGAGGTAGATTTCTTATAACCTTTGGCAATATCCTTCCAGCTGTAGTGCAGCAGATACTGTTTTTGTGTGGGATTGCAAGAATTTGCAGAAGGATGAGGGCCACTGGGCAAAGTGCCGGTCAAATAAATATCTGTCAGGCTGGGCTGATAGGCTGTTGTCGCAAAAAATGCTGATCTGTGACTACTTCTCTCTTGAGTATCTGGTTTGGCTAGTGACGAATAGGTGCTATTCTCCTGATGGACCAAGCTTTTGTTGTGGGTCCAGGGCAAGCTCAAGAACATAAAACCAAGGAAACTGACAAATAAGGAAATAAGCATATAACTGGGAAACTAATCTCTTTGTACCATCAGTAGTTAGCCAAAGGGCTGACCACTGAGACTTGGGGTCAGGTCAAATGACCTGAGAAGTCAATGAAAAGTGGTTTCCGTTATTTATTTTGCCCTATTTTTTCCCTTTGTGAATCGCTTCACGTTTTATTGTACCGAAATAAAAGCACTTTTATTTCTTCAAGCAAGGGCATTGTCATCATTCCAGAGCAAGTGACCTGCTCTGTGCAGCCCCTTGCCCCTGGCTCATTCACCCAACTACCGGACACCTGGAAGTTAGTGTTTTCAACATCTGCAGAAAGGAGCTGTAGTCAGAGATATGAAGAGTCCCAACAATTCCTCATGAACAAAGGTGTAATAGATGTTGGGGTTCCAAAGAGAAAAGAGGGATAGATATTAAGGTAGGAGGGGTAGGGTAACACTAAAGGTTTAAATGAACTTCAAGATTAGTCATCACTAAGTCGTCCATAATGTCTGATTCTCTCGTCGTTAATCCAGTCAACACACATTTATTTGTTGGGGTCACAAAAGGTTCAGACCTAATTCTGTCTATTAGTGACTTGCAGTGAAGCTAAACAAGTGAAAATATAATTGGATAGAGGAATAGGGTGTGATGGCAACTTCATGGAAGGCACACGCTCAGCTGGGGGTGTTTATGGGCCCCCTGTAGAGGGAAACACTTGTGTTGTGCCACTTGTGTGGGACGTTGCACCTGAGAAAGCAGAGAGGATAGGCAGCCACTGCCTTCAAGAGCCCACAGGCAGGGACTCAGATACACGTGCACCAGTGTTCGTGGCAGCATTGTTCATACCAGCCAAAAGTCAAGACAACCCAGGTGTCCACTGGCAGATGATGGATAAGCCAAATGTGGTATGCTCATAGAATGGAGTTTCATTCAGTCTTAAAAAGGAAAGAAATGATGCATGCATGAGGGACGAACCTTGAGGACATTATATGGACTGGAATAAGCTAGCACAAAAGGACAAATACTGCTATGATTGCACTCACATGCATCATCAAACACTTGTAGACAGACAGTTAGAAGGGTGCCTGCCAGGGACTGGGAGAGGGCGGGAATGAAGAGTTAGCACTTCATGGGGGCAGAGTTTCAGTTTGAGATGATGAAAACATGCTGGAGATGGATGGTGGTAAATGTTGCACAACAGTGTGAAATATGCTTAATGCCACTGAACTGTACACTTAAAAATGGTTAAGATGATAAATTTTATCTTCTGTGTATTTTAACAAAATTAAAAAAAAAAAAAAAAAAAAAATCCCTGCAGGCAATCTGGGGTGCCAAGAGACTGAGTGGAAGAAAATGAAGAGCTTTTTCATTTTGTTTGAATTGAGCATGTTTTGCAGGAGGCAGGTGGGAGGAGGAAGGACGTGGCCATATTTGTATTTTTACAGACTGGCTCTGAGTTCTGATTGAAGACCTGCAGAGGGGGCCAGCTAAGCAGGGCGGTCAGAGATGGTGATACCTTGAACTTGAGCAACACCAGTGGGATCCTCGAGGAGGCAGCAGAGATACAGGGAGCTAGTGGAGGTCCCAACACAAATATAACATGTCAATCAAGGGCTTCCTACATGCCAGATTTTGGGGGCTTCCCTAAGCAGAGTACTACGAGAGAGAGAGTCATGCCCTATGGACATAGAGATAAGGTAGGACCCTATTGAGATGACAGCCGCACGTGCTCCAAGGGAGTTGGGCCAACAGGTGTAAGCCTCCAGGAAATGCACTCTGCATATTTCCAGCCCTCAGCATGTAAAGACAGGAAGGGAAAAACATTCCAGGCCACTTCTTAATGCCCTGAATCAAAGACCTCAGATGCATGATTTGTTGTTTGTGTATTTTGTTTTGACTGACCTCTGCAATATTTTTTAAATCTTTGAATTTGGATGCCTCTAGGTTGGCAAGGCATTCTATAGTTAGCCATAGTCTTCAATAATTCCTGCTGGGATTCATTAAAATAAGAACCTAAGAGAAGCAGTGATGTAACTGTTTCAATCCTGACAGCCTATGGGGGAGGAAATACACACAGGAAGAGGCTCTAAGTAAAAGCTTTCTGAGTGGTGGGGTAGGAGGGCATGGCTGTCAGAGACAGCACAGCCGCCACTTACTCTTTTCTCAGCAAAAGCAAAGGATAAATGTGGCTACCTCCCCAACTGCTGCCCTAAGCACACATGTTAAAACGCTTCCACGTGGATTTTTGTAAGGTTCATCACCAAAGATAAAAGAGCTCCACTGTTGATTGTCCCAGATTTGGGGGCCATCAAGCAGGACAAACATAGCCAAAGAGAAGAGTGTGGGGGTTGTGGGTATGAGTGAGATACCAGCACTGGTTTTAGTGTTAGCGAATTCTGGGTCCAGAGCTGTACTTTGCCACTTACCTCTTGTATGACTTCAGACAAGTCCTATCATCTCTCTGTGTTTGGTCTTCCATATCTGAATGGGGGTTAGGGTGATGACTATCTCATATGATTGTTGGAGAAAAAAGTTGGAGAAATAAGAATGGAGCCTGGTTCACGGTGAGTGACACATAGTATAGCTGCTATTATCGTTATTGGTGATTTTTATAGTCAACCTCTCTGAGTACAAATTTCTTTAGCATAGCATACAAATGAAGTCACAAGTCTGAAAAGACCTGGCACAATGCTTGACACATAGTAGGTAGTCACAACAGCGGCTCTCTTTGCCTTCCCTGGGCAGGTAATAAAACCTGTCTGTTATCACTTTTTAACTCCTGACCTCACATAATGAGAATAACAGCAGGCAGTGAGGACTGAGTCCTAACTGGGTGATGGGTGCCATGGAGAGTGTGTTCCACATTTTAACCTCATGTTTTGCTCGTAGCAGCCCTCTGAGGCCGGAAGTACTATCAATCCCCTTTTACCTGGAAGGAAATGGAGTCTAAGAGCTATAAGGATTGACCCACTGTCCCTCAGCCAGTAGGAGGTGGAGCCCAGCTTTGACTAAGTCGGCTACCTGGGGAGGCATGGCCAGAACAACTGACTAGATCTAGAGTGGGTGTCCTGACATGTGGACCAGCAAAGATCCAGGATCTGATTAGTGGAACCAACTAAAGAAATAGGAGCTCATCCCTTAGTTGGGTCATTACCCAGCTAGTCCTGGTTCAAGCCTTTCCTGTATCTTAGTGAGGAGAACTGTGTCATTGAAAACAGAACTTCAGAGTAAGTTCAGAGAAAGAAAATCTACAGTAACTAGATACTTATAGGTATTAGATTGATCCAATCATCATTTTGTAGGTCAAAAGTGGGCAAATATGGGCAATTCCACAACCTAATATCTGTTCCTAATATGTATTAATGAATTATTTGTAATTAATGCTATAGTCCAAATTCAGTTCTTCCCATCAAATAGATTTTGATCATCCTCAAATCTAATATAAAATGAACATTTTAAAGCATTTTCATTCAAAATCAAGACAGGATAAGGGAGGCAATGAAGCCAAACCCAGATGTGGGGCCCTACATAATAAGGAAAGTTAGTTCTCTGGAGTTTGTACACCCAAACTGAACACAATTCCAGAAATGATCCCCCAAAATGCAATAGCACCAGTGCACAGCCTCCTAACTTCAAGGAACGACCCTCACGAGATGTGAAACAAGGCTGCATGATGTTCACACATGTCTCTCATATTACCTTTGAGGTTCACTTGGTAAACCAGGTGTTCAGTAAGCTTGTAGTTTAGTAGAGGAAGTAAGATACACTCCAGCTCAAGAATCTCCCTGGAGCAAGCATCCATGGAGAAATGTGCAGAAATGCCTGTGTACGTTTTGCTCTACGTGCGCTATGTGCTGCATTGAGTATTTTGGCAAAAGCATACATACTATTAAAGAGAACATTAATGAATGATGATCATTTTTGAATTTTAACATTTTCTGGAAAAAAACTATACACCTCCTGCACTTCCAAAAATCTTGAACTCTTGGGGATTGATTGAACTGAAAATAAAAGAAAGTATATCTTACACCAAATGAGTTTAGGCAAGTGGGAGTGTGAAGCTGAGTGGGTACAGGAAGGTAAGTGACTAATGGAGGTACGAGAAGGAAGCTTAAAAATAACTGATTTGCATGTGTGCCCACTCTGACTGAAACAGGTGCCATGTTGCTAAGCACTCTAGCTGATGCAGCCAGGGAAAGAGGCAGACAGAAAACCACATGTTTGTGAAAGAGATGAGCCTTCCTGAGCAAAGGGATACAGGTACTTTGTACAGTGAAGAGTGGCCAGAAAGGAAATAAGTTGAAAAAAATAGAGTTTTTTGGAGTGACTCTGATTAAACCACCTCAGTACTGGAAGATGAAAGCAAAGGCTCTGACACTAGTTATTCCACAAAGGCAAGTAGGTTCCTCTCTTGGCCTCTGTTGTATCCCCAAGGGAATGAGGTTGGCTCAAGCACATGGAAAATCAGGAAGTTGTTTTCCCAAAGTCAGGTATTCTAATCTACGTGCCTGTTTGCCCCTCCGTGACAAATGAATTCCTGAAAAATACCTGGAAGTGGAGGCCAGGCTTTGCCTGTGCAAATGCTGTGCTGGCAGGACCAGCCCTTGCACCCTGAGAAGGTCTTGGGCACATGTCTATTGTCTGTGGAGAGCCAGCCAGCATCACAGTTCCCTCCTTTATCATTGATGACCAGAAGTCACCATCTAAGCTGTCTTCTGGGGCTAGAAAGAGAGACCAGGAATGGGCATTGAGAATCTCTCCTCAGAGCCCAAACAAAACATCTCAGACCTCTACCTTATGCACAAACTGCTGAGAGAGCCTCTCTGAGGTGTTCCTTCACTGACACCCAAACACATTCTATCCTAAAGGTTGCCAAGTTGGGAGGCCCTGCCCTTCCTGGCCTTACAGCCATCTGGCAACTTCCTTACTCCTCCCAGCTTCCCAAACCCCACCCACCCTTGAGGACTCAGCTCACATTCCACATCTTCCCACATTGAACTTCCCATATTGAGCTTTCTCTGGTCAGAATCACAGAGAGCTAGAACAAGGGAAACTAGAAAGCACTGCATTCACCTCTCCCAGTTCACAAATGATAAGAGCTGACATTCTTTACTATGTTCAGACACTGTGCAAAGTGCTTTACAAAGAATAAGTTGTGGAAGCCTCAAAATCCCTAGGAGATCAATATTAGTATTATCCCTATTTTACCAATGAGGAATAAGGCACAGAAAAGACGCATTAGAGCTGATTGTCTTATTTTCGGGGAAACATGGTAGTGACATTCTCCACTGAGAACCTTTGTATTCAACACCGATTTGGAGGAAATACTGGAGATAGAAGAACAAGTTACACACACCATGGAGATGCAATCAACAAAACCCAAACTGTGGCAAGTTCTAATGAACGAACAACTCAATTTCCTCCACACATGAATCACAAGGGGGAAAAACACAATGGTGGAGGAAAATTACAGATTAAAGAGGCTTAATTACAATCTACTGATCTTATTTGGATCTTGATTCAAACGAAAACTATTAAAAATGATAATATGAGACTATTGGAAATCTGAATGCTGGACATTTTGTGATATTAAGGCAACACTGGTAGCTTTTAGGTATGATAATGTCATGATTATTATATTAAAATTTGTCCTTGAATTTTAGAACTACATGCTGAAATGCTTACAGGTGAAAAATATGAGATCTTGGATTTGTTTCAAAAATAGGAAATGGGTAGGTGGGAAGGGGTAGGGGCAAAACAAGGTTGGCCATAAATGGCTAATTACTGTACCTGGGGGATGTACAAGTACTATACTGTGATCTTCTGTGAGAAAATGTTGTAAAGAATTAGGAGGGATTTTCACAATAAGAACTGTCCTGGAAAATCTGCTGTGAAGGGCTCCATGCCTTGGTTCCCAGCACTGTATATGCCTTGCTGATGACAGGGGTTTGACAGGCGGTGAGGTTTGGTTTATTAATGCATAGACCTCTGTTAGACACTCAAGAATGATTTCCATAATCCACTCCAGGAGTTAACTTCCCAAAAGAAACACCAGTGATGTACATGAACAGATTGGATATTCACACTTTAGAACACTATCAAATGAAACTGAAATAAGGATCCGATACTGTATTCTTTCGCTGCCTTGTATTCTATGCAAGACAGCCCTGCAAAAGACATGGAAGGGAAGGTCAGAAGACCCTTAGGCAGGGCATCCTGAGAAGAAACAACCTTTGAGGGGTTCTTCACTCCCTCTCTCTCAGGTCACACCTACATGCCTTTCAGGTGAGTGCCCCCATTGTATACCTGCAGCTCTATCCGGCTTCATGACACCCACATTACTATTCAGTGTCTCTCTTCCCTACATGATTGGGAAGCTCCCTGGCACTGGGATTTGTGTTAGGCCGGTTTACCACTTTGTCTCCAGGGCTTGACACAGGGTAGGTGCTTAGTGAGCACTAATGAATGAATAAATGAATGAATGAATGAATGAATGAATGAGCCCATGCTCAGGAGTTCCATGCAGATGATGTGAGAGGTGAAGCAAGCAATGTAAAGAGAGCCCAGAAATATCTCGTATCTCCACAGGAGACTTCTGAGTTCAGGGGGAAAAATGTGTAGGTTCCTAAGCCATAATTTTAAATATTAAACCGTCATTAATGTTTATTTCTTCAGAAGCCTTACTGTGCCTAGACAATTATACGTTGCTATTGTTTATACTTGAGTTTATTAATACCTTTTAAAGCATAGTTAATGCATATTTTAACTGAAAATTTCTGAGAACAAAATATCTTCTAATGGCTGATTTCTCTCCCTTACAGACTGTGGAGACAAGCCTATCCACCTGCCATAATTTCATGCGCTGCCATTCAATGGCGGCCACTATTGCATTTATAGGCACACAGCAGGGAGGAGCTGGCCCACTCCAGCGACATTTGAACAAACCCAATCTTTGAATTAGGGCTGCCCCATCAACTTGCTTCCTCTAACATCCACGGACAATCCAGGGATGGAGAATACGCTGGACTAGAAGCCTGAAAATGTGACACAGTCCTAGTTGCACCACTGAGCCCCTGTTGACTTCAGGTTTCTCCGGACAAGAGAGTCATTCCAGTCCGTTCCAAGGTTTAAAGCACTATAATTCTATTTGCCCTAGTCTTCGTTGATGCCATGTGCGTGGTGGGCTTTGGGTCCTGATCATAATGATGCAGCTTCAACATCCATCCCCCGCTAGGAGGACGGTGAGCTCATTTGTCATCTAGAGAATGTGTCATTTTGGGGGGCTCCGTTTATGAACAAGCTTAAGGACCCCACTTTCAAGGGAGTCTGGAGACTTGAGTTGCTGTTGACTAACAAAAACCACACATGAAGCCAACTCTCAGACTGTATATCACCAGGCCAGGAAGTTTTGGAAACTGAGCATACATGATCAAGATGCAACCTTACCAGCTTGCCAGATGGAAATAGCAAATAAAGGACGAATGAAGTTAGAATTAGAAACTAAAACCACAGTAGCACTGGTATTCACGAGACGCGGCATCTGTAACTACCCCAGCACATTTCTGAAAAGGGGGGTGAACTGGTAACAGAGAGCATCATGTCACCTTTCTCCTCTTAGCACAGCCCCGGAAAAGCTGCACCACACAATTGTGTGCTTCATTCATTAGGACCACATCACAGATGACACCATGAAAGAAATGACAAATTAGCAATTTCACGGCACCAGCATAATACTATCATTTGTATCACAAAGTCAGCAAAATCCATCCCCCAATAACTCAGCTCACCATTCTCACCCCAGACTGGCCATCAATACGGTTTTATGTGCTTTGTACTAATCACTAAAGTCAGATAATATGCAAGGTTAATGGCTGCAGACAGTCTGGGGAAATATCCAAGATCTGATAAGGACACCCCCACATTATTGCAATTCTCTGCGTCTATATCCCAACCAAGAATAAACGAAGGAAGAAAATCGATGTTTAAGGCAGTCGTAATACATCTCCCTGTGTAACATATAAATTGGCCCTTCATTTGCCCATTCACATTTCAGTTAATAAATAGTTCAGACACGGGCCACCATGATGGTGAAGGAGTGTAACCATTGTACACCCGTCACCCCCCTAGAGATTTATGCTGCTACAGCACAACAGACCCTGGCCAAAGCTTTTCAATTACCTCACCCATCTCTTAAAAGAAACAGAAACAGTATGCACTGAGTTCTGATGAAGAGTTTAATATCTATATATATCAAGTCCTCACAACTCAGAGCTGCACTCACTTCTTTGAGCAAAGGACTTTTATTGAACAGTAACTAGACAAAGCCCAGCTTGGGGCCTCTTTGTGCCAGTGTTGGCTGTTGCGGTGAGCGCAGAGCCCTCACACAGACTGCGTTTCCTCTGACGCACACTTGGTGACACTCGATAACATCCCTAGCAAGACCTGGAGAAACTTCTAGGATTTTCTATGTTTAATTATGGTGTTAAATTTCCCTACAATTCTTCGGAGGCTCCAGAAGAACTTCCCATCAACAATAAGCTGGTGAATTTCGGCATGTTCACCTTGAGAAAGACAGTATCAGTTTGCAAATACACCTCCTTTGGTGTATTGCACACATGCAAAATCATCCCTAAGTGACAGATTCTAGATTTGGCAATGTGTTTTACTTCAAATTTAAGTATGCATTCCTGTGTCCCAATATAATTACTACAATTTACCTTCCCACACCAAAATAAAGCATGCTGGCAACGTGTTTAATTTGTAACTAAACTACTAAATGCAAATGTGGAATTGGCAGCTTGGCCGTGCCGGCGTTTGGGGAAGTTTATCTCACCCGTGACAGTGAGAAAGACACTCTCCTAGGACCATGAGTTTTGACAGTCCCTCGGACGAATGAAAAATCACCAGGACCAGCTGCCCTGCTGAGGCTTGCGTTCATTCTTCAGTGCATCGTCCGCTCCAGCCCTTGGAGCCACACTCTTGCAAGCTAGATGTGGGGCAGCTTCTTTGCCTGCAGCCCAGAGAGACTGCAGTTCTCTGGTTGGAGAAAGTACAGTGGAAGGCAGCCGTGGTCACCCCACTCTACATTTCATACAGCGGAGACTTTGGCAGAAGGGAACCTTCCGTTGCCAAGTGTGAGAGGAGCAGAAGAGTAACTGAATCAGACGTCCCCAGGTTTGGCTCTCCCAGCAGGAGCGAAAGGCTGCACTGCAGCCATTGTTCTCCCTGTTTCCATGGGTATTGGCTGGGTGCCAGGCACTGCGCAAAGCCTAGGTATGTGGCCGTCCATCCTTCGAGGCATTCATGGTGCCCTGGGAGATGGAGCAGGAAGCACAGCCCACAATGATCCACATTCTAGCAAATTCCCAAGGGACGGTGAGAAGGGAGAGATTAATGCTGCCTGGCAGGGAGGGAAGGGAAAAGACAGTGCAAGAGGCTTCCCTACAGAAGTCAGACATATACACGAAGAGGGGAGAGAAAGGTAAGAGCCCTGGCTTTGCCCAATGGAGCAGTTAGGAAGGTCAAATTACAGACCCGTGGGGCCGTATCCTAACAAATTCCATCTCAAACAGCGCCATGGGTGGAGCCATCATCACATTTTAGTCAACCCATTTTTATAGATTAAAATACAATGAACATCTTCCAGACAATATTCTGGCAGCTGTGTTCACAAGTCCCTGTTATACAGACTGGCCACTACATCAAAATATGCAGTGGTTTCCGTTCTGTTCACTTCCTGTTCATATGGAGACATTACTGAGCAGATGGCCTACCAGGATGTCCAGTAAGAGTGAAAATCTATCTGCTGCTTTGGCACCTTTTGATGCCAAAAAAAAGAGACCACTTACCCAGTGTATCCTCCAGAGAACAAGAGGAAAAAAATTAACATTGTATTTTCTCCTTTGTTATAGACTTAGATTCCCTTATTTATGTCATTTTATAGGAACTACCTGTCAAACTTCTCCTTGGGAAATTCCGGACCACCCTTTGTTATACCTACAACATTACGAAACCTCTAACCTGCCTGAGGCACAGCACGCTGATCAGCCCATTCATCTATGGATAAAATAATTCTCACCCCTGGCCCCAGCCCTCAGACTTCCAAGCTTTCATCCCCCCAAACCCCCACAACATAATTGTCTGGCTTAGACCTTCCCAGTCACTGATTCCATGCCATCTTTGCCCCCTCCAAAAAAGAGGGAAACTGAGTTTTCCAATGAACTGAACAGTAATTCCATCCTTACCAAGGAAGGCATCACTGCTACCTGCCTATGGGCACCCTCTGTAGCAGGGAGCAAGCCTCGTGGACCCCTCTTTCAGAGGCCGGCAGTAACAACGGGCCTCCTGCACAGAGGGTGGGCAGGCACTCCCCAAGGCAAGTCCTGTTGTGCCACTTCACTCGTGTTTTCATCCTGCATGGTGCACCCTGGCTGCCAGCTCTAACTGCCACAACTGGCCCCTCTCCAGGACCTGCTCTTGGCGAGGTACAGCCTCCAGGCAAGTGGGCATGGTTTTCTCAGCGTTCCTCCTCCTCCTCCCCTGCCTTCCTGCTCCTCTCACTGCTCACCTGATGTGCCACAAAACCATCCGCAGCTGCCAGCTGACATCAGTCACACACATTTCCACAGGAGCAATTTTGCGGCTGCCCCAGTAGTTCCGAAATTCCAGAAAGAACAGCAATGTCAGCCGTGGGAAATTGTTTTCCCCTCTCTTGACATTTACTTAAAGGATAGAGACATGGGCTTCCCCTCTCATCACATGGCCTCTGTGGCAGGAAAAATACACCAAGAGGTCCTTGGTTCTTGAAGCCAGGTCACCCATGGCCGAGCCCCTCCTGGGTCAGTGCTGGGTGGGAGTGGGTAGAGGTACCCCAAGGTGAAACATGCCTCCAGCAGGCATGGAGACAGCAGAGCTGAGGGCAGATGCCACCTCTGTGCCTAAAAGGAAGAGAAACCCAGAAACTCCTGGCCCATCCCGGGCAACAGTCAGCTGTCAACAGGAGTCTGTGGGTTATGGTGGGCCTGCCTAAGAACAGCCCTATAAGAGACCTCAGCATGCTGGGCATTTCCTCATGAAGGCATGCACAGAGAAGACCTCTTCAGCATATGGAATCAGGAAGGCACTGCCACAGGACAGAGCCAGAGCCTTTTCCAGTCCCCACGCTGCACCTGGAGGGGGCAGTATTCCAGTTCCCCTGTGACACATTTGCATCAGACCAGTTAGGAAACTAGACCAATGGTTCTTAAGCATCAGGAAGCATCAGAATCATCTGGAGAGCTTGCTAAAACCCAGATCACTGAGCCCACCCCCCACCACCCCGTTTCTGATTTAATAGGTCTTCCATGAGGCTAGACAATTTGCATTTCTAAGAAATTCCTAGGTGCTACTGACACTGCTGGCCTGAAGACCCCCTTTAGAGAGGCTTTAAGAAGTCATCCACGTTTCCTAGTTAGGAAGATGAGACAGACTGGTAATGGGACAGGAATCCATAATGCAGGCCCAATAGCTGAAAGAGATGGAAAGTGTGGCTGCCTTCAAATACCTGAAGACATGCAAATGGGAAAATAGAATCAAACGTTTCTCAGGTGTGGCCGGGACCTACCTGTGGGGGCCACAGGAGATGGAGCCCTGCTTCATCTAAAGAATCATTTCCTTATAGACTCAGCTGCTGAAAGATGGTCTGGGCTCTCTCAGGAGGTAAAGAGAACACCCACTGATGTTCAACCAGCCATTTGCAAATAGGATGAAGACTTGAAGCAAACAGCTGGGCGTGCGGAGGGGGCGATTTGAGCAGACGTCCTGCAAGATCTTCCCACTCCTGAGAGTCCCTGAGTTTACAACCCCCACACCCTCTCCTAATGGGTGTTGACAGGTAAAGCTCCGTGGTAAATTTCAAATAATGGTCAACTCCCAGGTCACCAGAGACTTCGTCCAGCGTGAGCATAGGATCAAGCTAAACAGGAACGGGGGGTCCTTCCAGACCCAGGCTCCAGCCGAAACCCAGTCCTGCTTTTAAATGCTTGACGCTTGAGTTTTCAAATAATAGAATTAGAAGCAGTTATGAATCACCCGTGCTATGGAAAGACGTTACCGGTATTAACTCTAATATGTCTTTAATTGGTGTCGTTCCCAAGGAAGAAAGATTTTTTTTTTCAGAGTGCCTCAGCAAAAAGAAAGCTTTCAAGAAACATCCCAAATTTTCATTCCTCAATTCCTTTCAGGTCTAATTTGTGTTAATTCAATTAAGGACATGTAATTTAGCTGTCATAGAAATTAAACATAAAGAAAAATGTACATGAATGCAAAGTTTGAATAGTCAGGCACATAGAATCCAGAAGTTCAGAAAAAGTTTTATTTCCTCCTATAGAAAGAACACATAGGAAGGAAGGAAGGAAGGAAGGAAGGAAGGAAGGAAGGAAGGAAGGAAGGAAGGAAGGAAGGAAGGAAGGGAGAGAGGGAGGGAGGGAGGGAGGGAGGGAGGGAGGGAGGGAGGGAGGGAGGGAGGGAGGAGGGAGAGAGGAGAAATTATATGTGGCCTTTCTTTTAAATCTTTTTATTATACACAAAACTTCAAAACAAGCCTACAGCATCAAACAAGCTATGCCACAGAATTTAAATAGGCAAATATGCAGTCATAACTTGTTGTCTCTAATTCCCTAATTTAATATATTTTTTAACTTTTATCCTATGTATATATAAGATCTATATACCTGCAACCACATTCTGGGCCCCACCCAGTATTCTAACATATAATAACCATCCTTTTATTAAAGACTGAGTCTTTAATTTTTGTTCAAAACTGGGTCAGTTGCTGCCTAGGAAATTCTGTCGCTGAACAAATCTCATGCTGGACCAAAACATGGACTGCCCAAATGCTACCACAATCCTGCTCTCCTCCTGCTGTCATGTATACCTCCAAAAAAAATCAGCACTATCAGGAACAGGACCTGATGTTTGACAGTCCTTAGAGATGCTGCCTTTACTAGTAAAATCATCTTCCATAAATGCAAGGCGCTCAGCTGGTCCTGTCTTCCTTCCCACCAGACCATGTTAAGAGAACTAGTTCCCATGGTCAGGACCAGTGAGGTCTGGGGGGAGGCATGGTGTGGGGAAAAGAGCCCGATTATTAAAAAAAAAAAAATAGAAATACAAATCCCTCAGAGAGGTCCATGAAAGCATCATTACTGTCTCATGATTCGATTCCACTTGTTCACTGCAGTTTCCCAAACACCAGAGATGGTACCTGGCACACAGTAGATGCTCTGTAGGTTTGAACTGCTACATGTGTAGCACTAAATTTTGCAAAAGTTCCCTGATAAAAAACTGAGTCTCACTGATGAAAAAACTGAGTCTTACAGAACATAAGCTGTGGATCCAAGGACACACCACCAGTCACCACAGAGAAAGCATTCAAATACAGCTCTGGCCCAGGGCCCATGCTAGTGGATGGTTAAGAAACAGGCAGGGATCCGAGCAGAGCTGGGCCTTGTGCTAAGGCAGAAGGATGGGTGGAGATTTAGATGGATGGAGACAGGCTGAAGGAAGAGGGAAAGCCCTTGTGGGCACTGCATGCTGTGGCTGGTGAGGAAGCCAGGCCACCAAGCTCTGGGCTCACATGACGCAGAGGGCAGAGAGCCAGCTTCTGGAAGTTGACACTGGCCAGGGTCCACTGCACTAGAACACGGGTTTGGACTGGGCTCCCTGTGAGTGGGGAACCACCACAGGTGACTGAGCAAGGAAGCATAAGAGGGGACCATGCTCCCCGTGACCACAGAAGCAGGCAGACCAGAGAAGCCACGAAGCATTTCCCCAAAACGGCACATTGAAGAAGTAGGTCAAATCCAGGACAATTTTATTTTTTTCAATTACGAAAATTTGGTGGCAGATGAAATAAAATTAGTGGGCAGTTTGCAATTCAGCGGCTATGTTCTCGTGCTTCTTATCCTGTAAAAATCGAATCACCCTAACATAAACCCAAGTGTCCTTGGTGCCTGGCCCCACCTTGAAGAGGCCACCCCAGAGGAAAGTCTGGGAATGGGCACCCCTCTTCTTTCTCTTGCTGCTTCCCTCTGTGGTACTCCCAGTTACCCATAATTATCATAGATCTCCTTCCTCTGGGCATCAGCTTCTGGGGAATTATAAGCTCCTCAGGTAGAGTGAGTACCTCCCACTCCACGTCTTCCAACCCCCACAGGTGAGCAGTAACAGACACGGTTAAGTCTTCAGTGTAGGGCTTGACTTACTTCTCTGTAATCCTTACCCACCTGCTCAGATCCAGCCACCCCCTCAAGGCAGCAGGACAATCATTTGAAAGCCCACCAAGACTACTTGAAAACATGACTCTTAAGAATCCATCTCTTGGGGTGGCCAGTTAGCTCAGTTGGTTATGGTATGCTGCTGATAACACCAAGGTTGCCAGTTCAATTCCCACATGGGCAACCGTGAGCTGTGCCCTCCTTAAAAAAAAAAAAAAAAATATGCATCTCTTTCCCATTTCTCTCTCGGGCATTGGGCATAGAAAGAATGAAAAAATAAATTTAAAAAGCCATTTTCCTATGATACTGCATTTGCTAATTTCAGCACAAAGCAGTCAGGAAATACAGAAGTTAAGCATTTTATACTCACTATCTCAGATTTCAGGTAGCACCTATTAAGCCATCATTTAAAATAGTTTAAGTTGTAATTTAAAAAAAATACCATGAGTAATGAAGATGAGTTCATTTTTCTATGAAAGCCTGCTTTACTTCCTAACGCCATTGTTCCCTGGTGCTTCAAGCCATGGCGTTATTATGTATTTATGTTTAGATTCTGGAAATAACACCTTTTGTTAGAATGTCCATGGGGCTTGGGGAGGAGGTGATATTGAAATGAATAGCCAACCTGTTAAAAATGTAAATTTTGAAATCAGGTTATTAGAGGAGTGTTTGTTACACAAAAAGAATTATTACTGGTTCTTTTTGATAAATGATAAATTCTCAAAGTTAATTTAAATTATAATTTAATTTACAAAAGGAAATAAACTTTAACACAATCACACTGCAGATAAGTACACCTAAGCACATTGTAGGTCCTTGAAAATATGTCATGAGAATTCAGAAAGATCACAATAGGAAAGTGACTGTTCCTGCCATATTGGCCTGTTAGTCCTTCAGGACAAAGGTACCCTCTCGCCCCGCCCCCCCTCCCGCCCCCGCCCCACAACACCCACCCCCCCCCCATGAGGAATCTCCTGCATTCCCCGGTTAGCTGGGTTTGTATTCTGGAGGTGGAGCCCTGTACACACTCCTCCATCTGTTTCTCCACTGGGTTCCAAAACAGAAAAGAAACACTGAGTGGCAATCTACATAGTCCGTAGCTCCCAAATTGGGATCCATGCCAAGTTGGGGGTTTGTCCCTAAGAATTCAATTAATAAGCTTACCTATCACTTATCAGCTGACCCTGTCAATTGCCAACAGCATGATAAAAAGGCGGTAATCCAATAATATAATAGGTCAGGGAAAAATATCCCATTAGCTCTGTTAGACAAAGCTCGGCAAACAGCCCCCATCCCCTCTGCGACCTGTGACTAGATCTGCTCAGCCGGGACACAACCCGCAGAGCCACACGGCCCCAAAGGAAGGGGTGCACTCACTCCCATGAGACAAAGTCTTCACAGGCCAGTGAACAGCTTGGCCAGCCCGGTCCAGGCAAAACAGAATTTCAAAATAACAACAATACTAATACATCCCCTGGGGACTTGAGGAAGGACACAGGGAGCTGCAATTCTCAACATTTGAGGGGAAAGAGAAGAATAGGAAAAGCAATGGCTTCAGAAGCCATGTGAGCAGATCTCAGATTCGGTCATGAACGAAGCTGGCCCTGAGCTGGAAGAGCTTTCTATCTGAGCTATGAGAGAAAAGAAGCAATCACAGTGTTGTTGGACTCTGTGCGTCCATTTCCACAAAGCAGATGTTGTATGCAAAGTGCACTCATTCAGCAAATGTTTGCTGGGGACCTTTTAAGTTCCGGGCACTGACTCCTGGGAACTGAGGTCGGGAGACCTATCTTTGATCACCATGCCTTTTGGTCTCTTGTGGGGATAGAATAGAGTGTTTCCCCAACAGCTTGCTCTCCTGGACCTGGGCATTGGCAACGAGCAAGGCCTCTGACCTCAGGAGCTGGCCCGGCTAGTTGCTGAGCAGGTGACCAGGGACATAAGATGCTGGCCTTCCCCCCTAGGGGCCCCCACACATACTTCGTCATCGTCATGTCTTTTGAGTCTTTCCCACTCCTCACCTCCATATTTTGCGGCAGAAAAAATCCCTTGCCACTGTAAACCCTTCTAACTTTATCACCTTCTCAACTAAATCCTAAAATCCTAGAGTAGGGACTAGGTTTATTGCTTCTTTGTGGCCTCTATTGTGCCTCCTGCAGAAACATCCCTAGATATGTGTCACCTGGTCAATACACGAGTCACATCCATTAACCTTGGGCAGGGTAGAGAAGGACAGCTGTCTGTTCACTTACATAACTTAGAAGTACAGAAGGGGACAATTATTTAATCATCCCAGGGCTTTGTTGGATCAAGAACCCTCCTAAAGCCATTTGAGCCATTAGGAGTTAGGTTAAGATTTGAACTCTAGTCCAGCGGCCACCAGCACAAGGCCGTGGAGCACACACAGTGTGGCCAGTCCAAATGGAGATGTGCTGTACGTGTAATACACCGGACTTCAAAGACTCAGTATGGAAAAAAAGAACATAAAACATGTCATTAATAACTTTCTCATCAGTGACAGGTTGTCCTCAAGTGGCCCAGTTCTGTGGTGGATCGTCGACATTTTTCAAGTTGAGATCCTACTGTGCACTAGACATTTTGCATCTGGACATGGAAGTCTTCCTCAAGAGGGAAAGAACTTTTCAGATTACAAAGAGCAAAGCTGCCAAGCCAGCCGCCTTCACGTCTCTGACTCACCTTCCCCATGTGGTATCAGAGCAGCTATGGGCTTTTGGGAGGATCTGCTATGGACTGAAATGTGGCCCCCCCAAATTCATATGTGGAAGTCCTAACCCCCAATGTGATGGTATTTGGATGTGGGGCCTTTAGGAGGCGATTAGGTTTAGATGAGGTCATGAAGGTGGAGTCCCCATGATGGGGTGGGTTATTGCCCTTATAAGAAGAGACACCAAAGAGCTTGCTTTGTGTCTTCATCATGTGAAGACACAGTGAGAAGGTGGCCATCGGTCAGCCTGGAAGAAAGCCCTCACTGAACCCCACCACGCTAGCGCCCTGATCTTGAACTTCCAGAATCTGAAGATATAAGGAATAAATTTTTGTTGTTTAAGCCATCCAGTCTGTGGTATTTTGTCATGGCCGTCCGAGCTGGCTGAGACAAGACCCAACTGAAGGACAACTGAGTTGAGACTATGCTTCATTTTGGTTTAGTGAGAGATGTTTATGAGATTCATACCACTTCTGTGATGTGGCTCTCAGGAATACCCTACCACATCCATCCCTCATTCTGCATCAAACAGCATCTTCTTTCCTTAAAGAGGATAAAGGGTTCAGACTCTCTCACACCTGGAACTGCAGCTACTTCCATGGTACATACAGGGCAATGAGAACTCAAGAATCAGACTCATATTCTAAGTCATGCCATTTCCCAATGCTGATCCATTACTAATTGCTAATATTTATTGCACAATTGTGAAGTGAACCTCTAGACACTTTTCTGGCAGTATCTTTTTTAATTCTCCTACGACACTTGGGGATAGGTAATATTCTCCCCTTTTTACCAGTGAGGAAACCAATAAGTCTATGACAAGTTATGAAATTTGCCCAAGGTCACTCAGTAAGAAGTGGGGATGGCTCTTAGTCCACATGGCTCCCCTCAGACACCTTTTCCTAGCACCAGCACTGCCACTATGCTAAGGGGCCATCTAAGCTGAATTAGGATTCACCGTTGTAACTTCAGCATGAAACAATGTGCTCCATGCCAAGGTGTTACAAGAAACATGTAAGATAATAAAGAGGTCTGAGAATTTAGAGTATTTAAATTTTTCTATTTGACCCCAAGAAAATGATAAAAGTATATGGCATGAGATTTTAGAAAGGATCTTTCAAGTCTTTATAAAAAAGTCTAGGTTTATAATAAATACTCTGTAGTACTTCAATTTCCACACATCAAAACAAAAGGGAAAATGTACAATAGTTCTGCACATACACATCAAGTTGTGCTCATGTGAGCCCGGAAAGCCAAGGTTTGAAACGTACAAAGGCTTAACTATGACATGAGGAAAGTGGCCTCCTAGGGCGAGGTCACTTGGAAAGTCTCTTTAGTCTTTCTTACTGCAGGTTGGCATAAAACAGCTACACTGGACAATGTTAATAAAATAGAACTCATTACTTCCTATTCCCACCACTACCCGTTCTCACTGGTTTTCAGGTCTGCGCCTGAAACCCTATGCCAACAAAGGTTTAAAAGCAACCTGAGAGCGTTGCTCCTAACAATCACCTTCTCTATTTCCAGATGCCATTCAGGTATGCAGAAGAGTAATCCTAGATTAGTGTGACCTCATGTTTTAATAGCTTGCCATCGTATTCACCCTGGATCCTCCTGGGGCTTTCAGTGCCAGCAACATCCCTGGTGAGTATTTGCTCGGCGCAAAGGGCATCCTGATCCTGCTGAAATGAGCCCAGCCTAGCCCTCTTTTCTGGTGGCTGTGCTTAGGCCCATCTACAGAAGCAATACTCCTCACTGTGACATGCAGTGACCTGGGTGGGTGAAGCTTGCTCCCTGTCTCCCTGAGTGGAGCTCACACATCCCCTCCCCAAATGCGACCCCAGAAGCCTTTCCCACAACCACCATTCTGTGGATTCAGTTGGGAAAGAAACATGCTCTCTTATCTCCCAGTCAGTCCCATGTTGAGCCAAAGGTTTCAGAGAAGGCTTTTCTCTCATGGTTGAGTCCCCAAAATAATGCTGTAAAAGGGCAGGGAGTGGGGAGCCAGAGAAAGTGGGTATAAAACACCACTAATGCAGCATTAGAGAAAAGGTATGTTGGTAAAGAATGGGGGCGGTAAATGGACAGAGGTGGTATGGACAACAGATGGTAGATGGACAATGAAATGTATCATCAGTAGTTTCTTCACATTTGATCTTAAGCATTAATATAATGTTACTATATTGTTTTGCTCAAATTCCATTAAAGTAACGGATCAAAAAAAATCCATCTTTTCCAAAACAAAAGTAAATCCCTTCATTTGCTATTGGTTTCTTTTCAGTAGGTGAAACTAAGTCTCTGCAGAGAGCAGTGATGCTCCTCTAAGTCGTGGAAGGCACGGGTGGAGGTGGTGGAGGGAGGGGCAGTAATGAGAATCTTTGAATGAGCTTTGGAGATTTTGAAGCACCTTCCTGACGCTGACTACTCAACTCATAGGAGCCCTATGGAAGAGTCCTCACCACCTTTCCCAGAAGTTTGGTCCAAGCTGGGAAGTGGCCTGATATTCGCCCCTCAAATTTCAGGAACGTGGAACCAAGCAGGTGGTGTGAGGCTCCTCGAGCAGCCTTGGGCCCATATCTGATCTCCCTGAGCTTCACTGCCTCACGTGAAAATCAGAAAAGTTGGAGTACAATGTCTCATTCTAGCCTGCATTTCTGCTAGCCACTATTTCATAGTTATCTCTACCATGCTCATCGCATCTCTACCTGAGGAGCGTCTTCAAACATTAGCAAATTCTCTCCTCAGCTAGATTCAATTAACTCTTTAAACCGTTCATTTAGGTTTTAATTTTAAAGGCTATGTTTTTCATTTCTAGAAGTTCAGCTTGGTTCTCCTTCAAATTTTCCTGTTGTTTCCATGGGGTCTTGTTAACCTGGCTGCATTTCACTTCTTCTTAAGTGCTTTACAGTCTTATTTTATCAGCTCTCTATGGTTCTATCATGTGAGGATCCCGTGTCCTCTCTTCTTGGTAAGTTAGTACCTTTTAGGTTTTATAATTTGGGATTGTGAGCACGTTTTCAGCAGGACTAGGTGGAAAATCCTTGATGCAGAGAAGTTCGGGGTTTGCCTCAGAGATGGATGCCACCCTCCTACAAAGGACTTTGTTGATTACTCAATCGGGAGGGTCCCCAGGTTATGCTGGTAGTATAGATTCAAACCAATGTAGGAGGAAAACCAGGGCTATAATTCTCATATTACTCTCTCCACTAATGGTCCAGTTTTCTTGCCATCTATTAGGTTGGTGCAAAAGTAATTGCAGTTTTTGCAATTTTTTTTTTTAACCTTTTAAATGCAATTACTTTTGCACCAACCTAATAATACCAATGTGTGTGTGTGTGTGTGTGTGTGTGTGTGTGTGTGTGTGTGTGTGTCTGGGCTTTTACCAAGAATGGACCCCTTGGTAAGCATCTTGGCTTCTGGTGTGTGGGAAAAGTAACATCACGTTCAATATTCCATCTCATACAGGCCAATCACCTGTTTTAGAAGAATTAAAATACAGGTCTGTGAGTTGCTGGGTCCATGAGACCAGCAATGCTGTTCCCATCCTACCCACACTACCTCCCAGGGCTGCCATGTAGCCACTTATTCACAGACCACTCTACTCTCCAATTTCTTCTTCGTGTCTATGCATTTTAAATATCTGTTATATTTTATGCACCATTTCTGTGCATTCTGTAAGGGGAGAGTTTTCAGGCTATCGAATCCATTACATGGTCAGATGCTAAAGGGTATGGTGATGAAACTATAGGACCTCTAAGATCCTTTCAGATTCTCAAGTCTATGGTTCCATGTGTTTCTTTTCAACAGCTTTATTAAGATATAATTCACACACTATATAATTCACCCATTTAAATTGTACAATTCAATCGTTTTTAATACACTCACAGATATGTACAACCATTGCCACAGCCAATTTTAGAATATTTTCATCACCATACCCTTTAGCTATCACCTTCCATTTCCCCGCCTGCCCCTCCTATCCAAGCCCCAAGCAATCACCAATCTATTTTCTGTCTCTATAGATTTTCCTATTCTGGAAATTTCATATAATAGAATCATATATGGGGTCTTTTGTGGATGGTTTCTTTCACTTAGCAGAATGTTTTCATGGTTCATCCACATTGTAACATTTATTAATGGTCCATTCCTTTTCCCGGCCAAACATAGTCCCTTGCACGACACACCACATTTGTTTTTCCATTCATCAATCGGACACTTGAGTTGTTCTCACCTTTTGGCAATTATGAATAATGCTGCTATAAACATTCACATACAAGTTTTTGTATGAATGTATAATTTCATTTCTCTTGGATATATACCTAGGAGTGGAACTGATGGGTCATATGGTAACTCTATGTTTAATCATTTGAGGAACTGCCAGACTGTTTGGTTATATGCTTTTTAATACCACTTACATTTACTTCTCATGAAAAACAAAAAACTTTATGTGGAATTTGCTTAATTTTCTCCTTATGAATCATTATCACTATATTTTTAAAAGACTGGCAAGTATTCCATTATTTTTTTTAAAGTATTATGCACATAGGAAAAAAGTCTTAAAAGATAGCCCACAAAAGGGGTTATCACTAGAAGGAAGGAATTTTTATTTTTGTGATTTTCCTTATGTAAAATCTGAATTTTCAATAAAATAAATAACACTGTCATAAAACAAATTAAATAAGAATAGGGGAGACCGTTTTTCAGAAAATGACAAGGAAGTGTTTTTGGTTTGGGTTTTTTTTTTTCCTAACCAGAACCTAAAATAAGTCGTTCTGTAAAACAATTGGAATGTTGGCACATGAGCACCCCTTTTTTGGAAATGTAAGTGGCAGCCTTGGCTTGTTAGGCCTTGTAAGCAAGAAAAAGCTGTCCAGAGTCACTCACTGTTTCTAAGGCAAAGTAGCAAACATAGTGCCATGTCTGTGGGTAAATCTGGCATCAACCCTCTCGTCTCCCTCCCAGAGTCTTCTCTATCCTGTGCAGAGTGATCCTGCCAGGGTCTCTGGTGAGGACTCCACACGGTGTCTAATAGCTGTGTTCACACTAGTTAACATAGTAGTATCATCACCTAAGGCACAACCACAGCCTTTCTCTGCCAGCACCAAGTCCCACAGTTAAAGGGCCCAGGCTTCCTGGCAGCAAAGGGTTTGAAAGGCCATGACTAGAGCCGGGAGCCATCCTCTCCAAAGCCCTCCCTGTATCCTCCCACCATTGTGGCTTCCTGCACAAGCAGGTGGGCCAGCCAAAGAGTTGCAATTCACCAGTCAGGGAAGCTTTCAAAATTACAGGCTAATGCAGGGGCCCAGGGACCAGATCTGCAGTAAATAAACACAGAACCTCAGCCTTCTCCGAGCGCTAAACAAGTACTAACTTCTAGAGGTCCCCACTGCCTTCTCATGCATCAACCTGCCCAACTGCACATTTATTTTAAGAGGGATTTTACTGACATCTGGTGGCAGTCCAAGAAAACTCACTTTTACAAAAAATCGAGTGCAGAGATTTAATCTGCCTACGTTATGGGTTAAGACTCTAGAATAAAAAGGAAGTAAAAGGAAAAGATGTAGGATTCTCAATCATGCGGCTCTCACCTGGACAGTGAATTCCAGTAGTATCAAGACTACATTCTTCTAAAGGGAGTTAAGGACAGGGAATGAAGCCAAAACCTATCTTCATTCTCCAGACACCATGCCCCGGGGTCAAGACCATTAGTTAGGAGTCATAAGTATCGATTTGAACATGCTCATAACGTACAAATAATCCAACAGTTGGATCATTTCCATCATTAACAGAAGCCTTTGGAAGACCTCACTACCTGGGGATTTGATTCCCAGAACTGTATTCTGGAGCTCACTGGGCTTTCACAACTCCTCTTCCAGGCCAGGAAGGTCTCCTGACCACTCATGAGTGGCCAGGGTTCCCAGTCAGGATTATGTCCCTACGGACACCCTACAAAATCACAGGGAACAAACGTCAATGACCTTGCAACACAAGTGTGAGCAACAGAGCCCTGTGACGAGGGCTTTAAGAAACCCCACAACAGATGCCTCATCCCACCCTCTTCTTGTTCACACCAGGGCGATGTGAAGACTCAAATATTCATGCACTGTCAGTAATTTTCACGGACCAGTCGTTTCTCAACGATACACTTGAAAAAGAGACAGGCCTCAGTACCAGATGTAAAACTACACTCACCAATGACTCTACCCTACTAAATTAAGACTAGTTCTTGGTTGGACAAAAGAATAAACGATGGGGTTTTCAGTCCAAAGTGAAAGGTTTACATTTTAATGAACAAATGGCATAATACAAACAGTGTATAGTATGGACTCAACTATTCACACCTATGTCCGTACATTTAGACACAGACTCTCAAAGGAAACGTTATAGGTATTAGCAGTCATGTTTGGCAGGTGTCATGATAGGTGATATCTCTCATCTTTCTACATCCATATTTTCTCCAAAACGACTGCAGCGATAGTATGTAATTTATATCAGGCCAAAGCCAGGAAACAAAATCTGTATAGAAAGGTCTTAACATGTTCCTATGTTGCAGGGATAACCCTCACTGGCCTCTCTCCTGCAACCAGTGCCCCTACTTCTTGCAACAAGCAGAGTGAAATGCACATTGTATCACACCCCTTCCCTGCCTGACTATAGCGGGATTCAACACTGAGAACTCTTCTTTGGTTTCCTAAACATCTAGAGAGCCCTGAAAGTCCCTGCTGCATTGCCCCTGTCTACACCCAGCCGAGCCCATCCCCTTAGCTCTGCCTGAGGACCCTGCGCTGGTCCTGCAGAATGGGGGCACTTCCCCAGCTGGCTGGCTCTTCTGTGTCTGCCTCTGTGCAGGGAGCGCCAGCAGGACCTCATTATCTTGGTGCGGCCAGCCCCACCACAGTCACGGTTCCAGAGTAGACTGTGGACAAGTATTTTTTGAATGCATGCATACATGAATAAACACTGCACACACTAGGCTCTAGGCTGAAAATGGGGATTTGTATTTTTAGAGATGTGAAGCGGGCTTCCAAGCCAGATTGCCCCTCCAGGAATGTGCCTACCCACCCCACCCCAACCCCACCCTTCCCGTCACAATGCCTTTAGCCGTCCTGGTCCCAGGTCCATCCTCACACTGGCCTTCAGCCAGCCAGGGCTCCTTCCGTCCACTAGGCCTCACCCCTCGCTCTGGGCCTCCTTCCATCTACCCCTCTGTCCACCAGGAAGCCCTGGGCCCACCTTGCAGGATCTCTCTCTCTCTCTCTCTCTCTCTCTCTCTCTCTCAACCAAGGAAGTTCCCTGGGGGACAAACCCATGGGCACAGAGCTTTGTGGTGATCTACAGACCAGCACTCTGCATCGTGGGCCCACATGGATCACATGTGAGTTTAACAGTAGGAATCCACACACCAACCACCCTATGAATGGCCCCTTCCATTTCCCACAGGGAGTCAGGAATGGGGCAGATGCAGAAATCATTTGCCCAAACTCTTTGCAAAGTGTAGCAGGTAGAACAAATGTAATTATTTTATTTCTCCACAATTGAAAAATAATGTATCACAATGACCCACGTGTGTTCTTATTGTAGAAAACTTCGTTTTGCCAATTAAAGATCACATGGTCCTTCCCGGACTTTAGTGGTCCCTGGAGCTTACCACCATCTCCAGGACCTTCATGTCCTTCAGTGTCGCCCAAAGCCAGACCTAAGCTGGCCTGGGCCCACTGCAGCGTCCCTCCTGGCTCCCACTCCCTGCCCCTTCCAGCCCAAAGCCGCTCCCAAGGCCTCTGCTATTATCATCTCCACCTAATGGAGATGGGAACTGAGGCCCAGAGAGGCTAAGTACCCTCTGAAAATGATAAAATTGGGATGAAAATGAAAAGACAGTTCTCCTGGTCAGGCATATGTGTCCTAACCAGGTGTGGGTCAGGCCTGGAAGGAGGCACCCAGGTTTCCAGATCCTTCAAGAAGTGAGAATCAGAATACAGTTCTGCCTCCGATGAGCTGTGTGACTCTGGGAAAGTGGCTTTACCTCTCTGGGCTTGTTCTCTCATCTATAAATAACAGCATTTGGACCAGGTGATGTTAGGATCCTTTACAGACCAAAACTGGGATTCTGTCCTATTCTCCATCACTTAAGAAACTGTAAAACATTCTATATTTCTTTAGACATTAAAGCAGGAGGTATCAAACCAGCAGAAAGTAGAAGGATGGGATTTGAACCCAGGCATTCTGGCTGTGAGGTCCTCAGGGAAGATGAGGTTTCTAACAACATGACGTGAACTTAAGAAGCTAGGAGTCCCTGGTTTAACCTACCACCAAGCACTCTGGGCAGACAGCCACTTTAGCTGGTATTTCCAGCCATCCCTCCACCAGAAACATGACCAGCAGGCTTGCTTCTTGTTTCCTGGAGTCTCAGCAAGGCAGAAGAGAATAACAGACTAAATTGAAGGGGGAGAATCAAGGCTGTCACCCCTCTCCTTTCCTCCTTAGAAGCTCTTCCCAAGAGATGTGATCTGGAATAGCACCGAAATGCACTGCTTAATTTCCAGAAGAGGGAAAAATGTAAAGCCCCTCAAAATGCAAAATATGTATAGATACACACACATAGGACAATAGAAAGCACTCAAGCAAGCCCATTAGGAAGCACTAATGCATTTCTGGGATGATTGAGGTGGCTCAGCCTTTAGCCTCACGCCTCACAGCTTCCACAAGGCAGCATATTGTTTAATTAAATGATTAAGTGGTTTACACATGAATACATCTATCGAGCAGCGACACCACCATCTCAGTACACCAAAAACACATTAAGCGTGGAAAAGATAAAGGACCCAGGCAGGATACTTGAGGACAATCGGGTTTATCGGAAACGGAACTTCCATACAAAAGTTTGTCCACGGCAGCAAGACCAGCAAGTGGTCACAGGCTGGAAACAGCCTCTCAGAACCCGGGCGAGGAGGTAGTGGGTCTCCTGGGAATAGCCCCACCTGCCTCCTTGCCTGGCTCTGGTGTCTGGGTGCACCCGGCCAAAAGGTGGCACCAGAGTCTGCTCCTGTGGCTGGAGGCCAGCCACTGGGCCAGGGACCACCAGCTGGGGACCAGCCACAGGCCCCCCATGCTGGAAAAGAGCCTGAGGGACCCGAATCTGAATTTTTTTTTTCTAGGTTCAGGTGCACAAAACAATGTAATAGTTAGACATTCACACCCCTCACAAAGTGATAACACCACCCCCCCACTACCCCTCTGACATTGTAGCTTTTACAGGTCCACTGACTCTATTCCATATGCTGTACTCCACATCCTGTGACCACATATATATTAAATTATAATTGATCTTTCCTTCTCACTGTCCCCACTGTGCCTCTTTCAGGTCAGGGACAGCGCCCACCGAGTGCCACCAGAGCCCATCGCCCACCCACCACCACCACTCCTGCCCACCCACCTCCTCTCACCCAGCCAGCGAGCCAGTCTCCACATGTGCTTGATTCTTCACTTCTGCATATAAGTGTATGTGTGTGCAGACACCCATCTGCACACACACACACACGTACATACACACGTACATACACACATAATACGTACATGCGGCACAAGTACACATGCACACACACATGCATGCACACCACACATGCACACCCACGCACGTGCCGAGCAGACCTCAGGCAGAGCGAACGCAGGCCCATGCACCTAGTTCCCTCTGGCCCCCGCCCCTCTGCCAGTGGATCCCTATCCCCACTCTGTGCCTCACTCCTAAACTTGCTCCCTTGGCTCTCTTCACTCATCCGCTGGGCCGCCAAGGTCCTGAGCTGAAGCCACAGGCCCCTTCCCTTTTCATTTGGCTCCCGGGAGGTCCCGCCCTGCCTGCTCACTGACCATACCCTGGCGGTCCTCAGTGTCCACCCCAGACGCTCTCCTCCCCTCCATGTTTCTTCCCACCTGAAGCCCCTTTACTCCACACATTGGTCTTGATCATATCTGGGTCAATCTGAGCTAAATATACTCTACAGTGTGACTCTAATTGTGTGAAAATGAAAGGCATGCACATGTGTGTGTGTGGGATTCACTTACCTACATCCAGATCTATATCTGTACCTGTGCTCACATTTTCATTGAGAAATGTTGAGAGGATTTAAAAGAAGTCATTAGGATTAAGTAGTTCTGGGAAGAGTAGTACGTGTGAGAGGTCAAATTGTGTGGAAGACTTTTAGTTCTCATGTTTGATCATATGCAATTATTCTGTGTTTTCAAGAGAAACTAGGTAAAAGTTCTGTCATTCAAGCCTATATATTCCCAATAAAGCCTATCTATTCATAAAATACACACTCACATACATATATCATTACTGAGTCTTAAATAATAGAGAAGAGCTGCAAGTGGCAGAGATAACATAACCAATAAGTTCACTAAACATAATTAAAACCACATTTTCCCAAGTCGACTGAACTGATTAATATTTCACCTACACACAAACAGCTAAAATTCTCCACTGTACCAGCCACTCAAAGACATCATAGCACTCCAGGTGATAAGAATTCTGCTGAAAATTATTTTCAAGTTTCCTTCCTCTTAAAAGATTTTATTTAAAGTTTCATCTTTCATAATGGTTTTACTGGTAAAGTCTCTACACAGTTAAAGTTGTAATAAGCTAAAAAAAAAAAAAACTGAGAATAAAAAATAGGAATTATAACCCCTGAAATGCCCATGACTATGAATTCAAGACAGTTTTATTAAACACAATGGCTGAACATGGACTTGCCTCCACCTTCCTACGTAAAGAGAATCCACGTGCTCAGGCTGGAGGAAAGCCTCTACGTAATCCTAAACACGCCAACAGTCCGTTCCCAGAGATTCATGCGTTCCCTTAGCAATGAAGCCATTTTCAAGCGAGGTGGATACCCTGATCAGCCTTGTTCTGTCCCTAAAAACTTCTGTCGAGTAATGTATAACCTTAAATAAGTAAAGTTGTAAGTATATAAATAAATTAATTATTATAAATAACTTAAAATATAATACTTTAAGTTAGGGAATGACTAAAGAAATGTTTGGGCGGGCACATCTGGACACAGAAGAGAAATATAGGGAGGAACGCAAAGATAGGCAGACAGAAATAAAACTTCAGGAGGGAATATTCCAGAAACCTTGAGTGCTATAAGGAAGAGAAGCTTTTCATCATGACATGCAGGAAGGATGGTGACCTGCAGGAGAAAATAAATTGCAGGCTACAAAAGAGACCCTATTTGCAACAACTTCCATAAAGCTCTGCTACTTGGTGGGATATTTGCAAAATGCAGCCAGTATGGAAGAATAAAGATAAATATAGATAGATACAGATATATAGATCCATAGCCTATATATTCATCCACATCTAACTAAAAGATTCACCCCACTGACTTTAAACATATACCAGCTTCAATTCAGTTTTGCTAAACAAAAGATGGCAAGCATCACATATCAGAGGAGATCCATTAGTGCACAAGGAAGCAGCGAAAAAGGAAAAGATATCAGCACTTGATTATAGTTATCTTAGTCTGCACAGGCTAAAAAGCAAAGGCAAAAACTGAATTGTAATTATTTTATTCTACATTCTTCAACAGAGTGCGTAAACAGATTGCATCTGAGTCAGGACCATGTAGGTCGGGACCAGTCTTTCAGGGCTCTGTAATGGACTCGTGGGACAGCTCATTCACACACAGCTTCCAGAAGTATTCATTTTACATGGCATTAGTAGCCCCCAGGGTTCACCTACCACTGGCGAAGCCTGCATCACGATGCTCTAGGCAAAACCATTTATTCAAACTATTGCTTAGTCTTCCCAGACTGTTAAGGCTTTTCCTGAAGTTGTGTTGCTATCCCCTTTATCTGGAGTTTAATGCATACATAAGCTAAACTGGACTATTTTAAATCAGGTTTTATCTAGACTCCAAGGTCTGAAAGGATGCTACATTATGCTAAACGCATGAGCTGCCTGCGGCCCCCAGACGTCTGTGCCGATTCACTGGGACCGCTGGGGCTATAAGGGCTCCCTAGAGGTGCGTGTGGACACCTGTCCTATGGTTCCCAGAGGAAGCATCACACATCTTTCTGTTACATTTCCCCTTTCTTCCTCCTGATGCCCTAAATCCTCTAATGACAATGTGAAATGTGCCTTGCATCTCCTCCTTCCCTCCTCTGTGCCATCTGTCAAAGTCCACGAGTTGTTGTCCCAGCACAGTGGACAGGCTGGCACCTAAGTACCTGAGCTCAGGTGTCCCCAGACTCTCCCAGGTGTCTGTGGCACTGCTTAAGCCCATGTCATTCTTTCACAATGACTGATAATCACATGTTCATTCATCTTCAGATGTATTCATTCCCAACCTTATTTGTGTTCAAAAGTGTTTGCATATTCCTCTCTAAAAAGGCAAGAAAAAACTATCTTTGCAGGTACCTATATACCTCAGAAACACATATTCTTAACTGGGTGACAATTGTGCCAATTTTTTTCATTTTTGCTGTGAGTCAATTGTCACTTAGTTTTGTCTGGCAAGGAAGCAGGAGTCTGAGAACAAACGGTAGTGGAACACTGTCGTCTTCCTGCACCAGACGCAGGGATGCCTTCCAGCATCTCATCACTAGATGGCAGTGACCCTCACAAATTCCTGATCAATGAGCCACTGCCTTGCAATCCAAACAGGCTGTTGTTTCCAGCAGTTCTCCTTACAAAGAAAACACCAGCTGGTGCATTTTGTCCTGACTGCTCAGACCGTCTCCATCAATCTGGGCAACCATATTCACAAAGAAACTAAGTTTAAGACCCTGAATTCAGAGCAGGACACGTAGAGAACGGGATGTCGGAGTCTTCCTCTACGCTGTGGTAGAGATTGCTAAACTGTCTGCCTAACAAAAGAAAATGTATTATTCCAAACCAATTTCCAGCTAAACACAGGGAACAAAGGCAAATCTACTATTGCAGAAGCCTCTCCCTCCCGCCCACCCCACCTCGCTCTGAGAGGTACTAGGCCCTAGGAGACAGGAAGAACCCAGGCTAAGTTCACCACAATAGGTGTGGCCAAGGTGGCAGACCACGACTTTTCATCATCTGTAATACAGAACTTAATTTCATAAGTTAACCCACCTTCCATCATTCATATTTCCTCTCTCTCTCTCTCTCTCTCACTCACACACACACCCCATCTCCTTTCCCTCCACAGCAATCCTGAGTTATTTTACCAAGGAACATCAGGAGAAAACAGAAAACATAGGGTGGTTTTTCTTTTTACTGTTGCCTATAACTTTTTGTCAATTGCTTCTTATATGAGCAGAAGCATTTTTTCCCAATAGAATTCACAAGATTTGAAAATCTTAGTTGTTCATGCCCTGTCTATGGACGATAAGTAAATCTGAACCATAAACTATAAATGATTTTTATAGTTGGTAATATAGAATATTCCGTAAATAACATTACCTCTAGAAATCCTTTGAAATCTTCAGTTAGTCTGCAGTGTCTGGTTTGTCAACAATACGGGCAGCTTTACAGAAGTTAAGGCGGCCAGCACGTCCTTTATACTGTTCTCTTTACTCCAGTCAGCTCTCTTACCCATTTCACCTTCCTCCTACCCCAAATCCTCACGCGATCCACTGACTATTGGAGGTCTTGACGTAGGAGACTAAGAAAGGGTCCGTTCACTCCCCCTTTACGCACTAAGACAAAATGCGCCTTCCTGTATCCGACACCAGCCCACCAAGTGAACTGACAGGTGCTGACAAATGTCCAACCCTCTCCCAAGAGACCACCAACGTTCTATGTAGACCTTCCCGTACATCCTCCCCGGCCCACACTGAGGCCACACAGGCCCGCACACCAGCAAAGCACACAGCCAGCCTTCCTTGATCCTGCCTCGCTGTCACACCTGGGACCTTCCCAGGTAGCCTGAGCCAGGGACTTAGCAGCCTGACGTAGTGGCCTGGGAGCAGCTCTGCCACTGCTGGGTTGATGGTGAATCAGAACTAGTTAGTAAGGGCTTGAGGATACCGACTTGGCCCCCCCAGTCTGAGATTCTGTGATTTCACAGATACTCAATATTAAGAACCCTAAAAAGAAAAATGCCTGTTTTCCAAAAAAGACACCACGTTTACACCCACCTAAGGTTCCTGGACCCCAGGTACCAGAGTCAAATACAGGAACCAGATATTTCCTAAAGCTGCAGTTTTTACAAAGACACAGGCCCCACAATAAACTAGAATTACTTACACGGCGCAAAGCCGGGATTAAACTAGGCCGTATTTAGTAAGATGAAGGCCTGAACACAAGGGAGACTCAATTTGTGCCAAAATAGTTACACATTTTTAAGTCTGTCCTTTATTTTCCTTTTATAAAATATACTTCTAAAAATCACTCAAATGTTTCCATTAGTGATCATTTACACATATAAACTGATTATTTCAGTTTATAGAGAGTTACACTTTTACAGGAAACTATCTATAGATTAGAGTCTCTCTCACTGTTATGGGAGCCTCTCCACTGCTTACCTGCACCCGAATCACCGAGGACGTGCCAATTACTGAATCAAGTGCTGAAGGTGGGGTTAGCATTCTGCATGCTAGCACGTTCCCTAAGTGACTCCTCTGCCCTGGTCTAGATCGTATACGCCCAGCCAGCTACCCCTAGAGGATGTTTAGCCAGTTGCTTCAGGAGGGCCATACCCAAGAGGACACAGCTGTTCCTCTGGCCCCTTCTCCACATCACCTTCTCCAGGGAGGGTCTGGGATGCATGAGCCCGCCTTCCCCTGCTGTATGTCTGCATTCCTCATAGCAGCCACCACTTTTAGTCATCTGAGCTTGTGGCAGAACACTTTGTCCAGTAGGTGCCTATAAATGCTTATAGATGAAAGAAAGACAACGGTGGAGTCCCCACTAGCATTTGGGCTTTGAAAGTTGGTTCTAAAATGAGAGCAAATGCCACGACCGACATGTGTTAAAGACACAGCAGTAGAGCATTAGGCCGGCACATATTCTAAGATGGACTCACGTACTGTGAATCTGCAATAAGGGGAGCAGGTTGTGCAATAAAAACAAAGCACGTAGACAGTTCTGAGTTCCAGTCTCGGCTAACTACTAGTTGTGAGGCCTTGATGGCATTGCCTAATGTCTCTGGAAGTCTCGACATTGGCAAAATAAAAAGGACTAAGTAGGCAGGCATGGGCAGTGACGCACTGAGCTTCAGCGATACCCGTGGCTGCCAAAGTTTTTAGGTTGAAATCCTACTATTGTTGGCCTGCATTTGATCAGGACAAGTCCAGAAAAGGTGCCCTATTCATCACCAGCTAATGTTATTCATTCAGCAAATGTGTACTGAGTACCTGTTATGCTCCAGGCACAGCACTGCTCCCTAGGGAAGACCCCTTTTCTGTCTCCATGCAAGCTATAGTCCAAATTACCAGTAGACTACAGACCTTTCCTTGAAAACTGCCAACAGTGGGTGGTGAACACACAATGGGATCTACAGATGATGTAATACAGAATTGTATACCTGAAACCTATGTAATTTTACTAACAATTGTCACCCCAATAAATTTAAAAAATAAATTATAAAAAAAATTAAAAAACTACAAAAAAAAAGAAAGAAAAGAAAACTGCCAACAGTATGAAATGGAGGAAAATCCAAGAATATCTTGCTGTATTTAGATTAAGAATCCCCAAAGGATCCAGGAAATATTCTACAAAAGAACAGCACGCTACCTAACCAGTATTTACTGCACAGAGGTTTTAGGTGCCAGATGGTCAAGAAAGAATGGCGACTTAAGGCCCTATCTAGAAGCCATTAATCCAAGACATAACAGGGTAATTAACATCAGATTCCATTAATATCAGGAGAGTACTTGTGACATTATTCAGTTAAATTGCTGTCTTTACTACATATAAATAACCCTGATACTAATTCAGGGTTTCTATAGGTTATATAGATATTACTTCAATGAAAATAATTAAAGGAAGTCTAACACATATTTTTATGGAATTATGATCTCCATCTTGTCAACTTTCACGGAAGAGTTATGAGCTCTCTGGGAGCGCATTGACTGGAATTAACTCCATACATCAGCAAAGAATTTTCCTGATAGCAACTCTAATTTACAGTGTACCTCTCTGGTAAAGAATGTGCTTTCTAGGTGCACAGTGAGCAGTTACAAGCTTCCTGGGAAGTTATCGGCTGTGTTTTCTGGGAAGACAAATAAAAGAGCCTTTCTGCCCCACGAAACCAGGTTCACGAGGAGTAGACAACAAAGGGGATATCAACTAAGGTATAAACTGTTGACCTTTCATTCATGAGCTTGGGAGACAGTTTCACTCTATTCATTATCTGGTGAAATCCATTACAGATTTATAAGTCACACACAATCAGACCACTGCTCCCCAGTCCTACACTGAAAGGAATAAGACAGCACTTATGAGCAAACTCATAAGTGGGAGCCCGCCCAGAAACGTCCACTGGGTCCCTGCCTTTCGTTATTGTCCAAAATAGAACCAGTTTCTAGTAGAGAAGGTCTCCCTCTATGAAATCCCTCCCCCTGCTTTGCAGGAACTACTTAGCTGTAGCTTTGTTTACAAATGCTGGAGATTTGCACAGGTGGCCTTGCCCAAATCATGGTCACAATTGGATAATCTCTGAGTATAGTCTCACAAAACATGCCCATACACCTTTCGATATTTTGCATCCTATATGACCCTGTTAAGATGAAATTAAATTATTGTACTGTTTTTGCCTGTAGGTTCGAGAACTGAGAGCTTTTCTTCCAGAAGCTCTCGCACTCAGGACAGCTCACTTAGCAGGCACTCGGTGCCTTTCAGTATTGCTGAAGAAGGAAGGTACTCTGGAAATGGACGAAAAAAAATATGTCCTTCAAAGTGAACGCTACCTAGAGACAACAAATGACGTGACAGTGATGGGAGTGAAAGCATGCATGCTGTATGTAGGTGAGTCCAGGCAGACAAAGAACAGAGTCATCATCGACAACAGGAGCAAAGAGACCAGTCAAGAGCAGGTAGTAATTTCTGTCATGTCCATTTCAGCTGCCTTTTCTGTACATTAGGGATACCTCGGAGTAGGTCTCCAGTAAGTATTTCGTAGATCGAGATTACCTCCTGTTGGAGTCCCACAAATATAACTATACTTTTAAAAACCTGAGAACATTTCAAAAAGACAAGGATGTCAGTATTTAACTACATGTCTACCTGATAATCATGGCTTGTTCCAAATAATGTGAAAGCATTTGAAAGTTTTAGTATGCCATGATCTTCACAGATCGCAATGTTAGTCTTTCTGCAAATATCTGCCCCACCATAATCTATACAGGAGAAACTTCAAGCAGAGCTTGTAGCTAGTTGTACAGTAATCTGAATTTTCATAATGGGATAGGGAAGGAAAGTGAAAGGAAAGTAACACTTATTGAGTATACATTATGTCAGGCTAGATGCATGACATATATAGCCTCACTTAGGCTCTGCCTAAAGGCATTTTTTGGTTTTTATTTTTTTGGAGAGAAGAACGATGTTTTTTAATTGACCTATAGTTGACATACAATGAAATCTAGATATTTAAAGTGAAAATTTGATGGGTTTTAACATAAATGTGCACCCATGAAGCTATTACCACAGTCAAGACTGTGAACATATCCATCAACCCCCAAAATTTTCTCATGCTTTATAATTCTTCCCTCCCACCCAATATATATATTAAGCCTCAAAAATTTGTTTTAAAAAAAATTTAGTAAGTTGAAACTAAATTTTCCACTGATCTAAATACATGGAATTATAGAGCAAGAAAGCCTTGTCACTGGCAGCATTCCAGATCTTTCCTCTCTGGTATTACAGGGAGGATTATCTTATTGGATGGGAAAGTGCACTGTCTTCTAAGCTCCTTTCCAACTCCAAGAAGCCATGACATAAGGAGCTTAGAGGGTCTAGAAAAATACAATGATCTTGCTTTTCTGATAGCATTGGTCTTAAGGGATTTACATCAGAGTCTATCGTCACAGGTATCATCGCAATATAAACCTCACACCCTCTGTTCCACAAACAACTTTGCCTAATCCATTAGCTTTTTGTAACAGCAAATGTGATTGGTCAAAGGGATAACAGTGCTATTCTGGATTTTTTCTTTTAAATCTAAAGTTAAGGACATCATTTTCCTCGTTGCAGGCTTCTTAAGGGATATTAGGCTGAGAGTTGATGCTGGAAGAAGGAGGTCTCAGAGGACCAAGAACAGGGGCGGGACCTATATACACTGAGTGCGAGCTACATGCCCGGCAGTGGGACCTCCCAGGAAGTATCTTCACCTCTATCTGCCACCTGAGCTGCCCATCCTGTAAACCACTCAGACTCACACGGCTGCTGGGCAATAGCACCCAGATTCAAATTCAAGTCTGAAATCATTGCCTGGGCCTTTGTCCCCAGACCTGCTTGCCCTGGCCCTAGAGGATGCCTTTGATAAAGGCTTTAGAAGAGGCATGACCCAGTGAATAGGTGAACACAATGGATATGTGCTCCCAGGGGCAGAAACGTTCTGGTTCACCTCTGCAGTCCCAACGCTCCTCACCGGGCATGGTATAAATAGCTCCCTAAAACTCATCTGTTAGTTATGTGTACAAGACATGTTTGTTCAGCACACACTTCAGTATCGATATTGCCCAATGCACTGTCAGGAATGCAAGATGAGCCAAGACCCTTTTTCTCTCAAAATGTATCACTAGGAGCTTCAAAATCAGAGAAAGACCTCTATGACACTAGAAGGAAAGATAGAGGGCTTCATACGACATCTCTGTCCCAAATGTTCATAAAACATCTCTAAAATATTTTTTGTGGACTAATTATGAAAACAACACTACTATACTCAGCGTCATTATGGTCTGGGCACAAAGCATTCTACTATGTTCTCTCTCCTGATTTTGACTTGATAAAATAACCACACAGTGTCAACATTAGCCTTAGAAGCTGGCTTATCCAACTTCCCCTCAAGGGAAGACTGTACTGTTTATAAAACACCTGGCAATCAATTGTCCAGCCTCTAATGAAAACATCCTCAGGACTCAGCAATGGACCCATGACAGACATCTTGCAAAATCTGACCCCAGTCTTCATGCTGAGAAAGGCTAGACAAGCCACCAGGCAAAAGCCTGATTAGATCACAGAACCAAGAGCAACACCCTGAAATGAGAGGGGAAGAGAAGGCAGCTGTGAGGCTGGACATACTTGCTTTAAACCACAGCCCTCACTGGTATTCTGCAGGCTCTTAGTTCCCAAATCTGGCACCATGCCTAGCTCATGCATGGCAGCTCCAGAAAGATGTGCTCAGTGAAACCAAGGCAGCACCGTCTAAGGAAGGATCCATGGCTGGTGATGACAGATTGCTTCTTTAAGATTCTGACCTAGAACATTTCCCTGGAAAAATCCAGTCCCAAATGCTCAAAGTCAGAATCCCACAGTTCTCAGCTACTGCACAAGGCAACTGATGTCAGATACCAGCTGTTGGAGAAACTGTTGCACACTTTAAAGATCAAAGAGGGAGTAGGAGATTGGCAAAATGGCTCCTTGGCTATTGAACACACAATTGTTGCTCACGCACAAAACATTCTGGAACTGAAACCCAGAGAGAATAAAGCCTGAGTGCGATGTTGGTTTTTATGCCAGAAAATACAGAATCCAAGTGACTTCTGGATCTATTGCTGGATGTCTGCTGGGCAGAAAGCTTTGTTTCTGATACAACAATAGGAAGAGTTCTTTCTGTTTGTACACGGCTGAGTTAATGTCTGGGATGGAGACAGAATGTACAAAAGTCTTCTGTCATTTCTAGACAAATGGCTCGGATATTACCCGTGCCTGTATAGTAGACACAGAGAAATTAGTTTTTCTGGGCCATTGAGAGCCATCCAACTCTTTCAGATCCAAATCCCAGATTAACACAGAAGAAGAGGCTGAGCAGAAGTTTGTGAATATGCTTACACCTTCACTAACAAAGAGGCTCCTGCATGAAGTGTTAAGGGCATCAGCTCCTGGGTCCACCTTCCACCAACTCAGTGCTAACACCTGACCCTGGCTTTCAGGCTGGCCACACAACAGGCCCAGTCTATCCACCGGCTCTGATTCCTACTCCCTTCCTTTACCGAGATTCTGGCTCCAGATGAACTGAAAGGCTAATAGTAAAAATAACAAAGGGGCCATTTTCTGAGTACTTACTGTCAAGCACTTACCTGGTGTATATGGATGTGTGTGTGTGTGTGTGTGTAAATATGTGGAAATTTTGAAGATTTTTCAGTTGGAGAAAGGGAAGTTACTTGCAGGAATAAAGATGTCTGCATTAGAGAAATCCTATACAGGAAGTGAAGGCTTGGGGCACAAAGCCAGATTTTCCTCAGGGGCAACTGTAGACTTAGATGCTCTACCCGGTCGAGCCACTCACTGCTAAGTACATCTCTCCCGGTTTCTCTCTCTCTCTCTCTCTCAAAATACTGTCATTTCCCAGTTAACACATGATACAACAGATACATGTCTACAATACATGGTCCAGAATGATGCAGATGCTCCATAAATATCCAGGTTTTGACGGTCCAGGATCCCTCAAAGATTCCCAAATATTTTTTAGGCTATTCAAAAACACCCTCCTCTTAAAAAGCCAGACACAAAACACATGCCTCAAACCAAGCCTGAGAGCAAGAACATGTTCCCGTGTCATGTGTGTGTGACCAAGCTCAGTATTTGCAGTAGCCACAGCCCATCTGGTGTCCTGAGAAGTCTCAACTACTCTTGACCAGGAGAGTCAAGCACACAGAGGGTTGGGGCTAAGAGAGCAGGAGCTCTGAGCCGAAGAGAGGTCCGGGTGAAGAGGCACAAGAGAGCCTGCTGTGGGCACAGGGGCACAGGTCACAGGTCAACCCTGCAACTATCAGAAGAGTAACTCCCTGAGGCAGAGGGAGACACACCAGGCATCTGTACCCTTCCACCCACCGGGCCTGGGGATCACAGTCCCTCAAACTGGCCTAGGCACTGATTAATCCCAAGGTACCATGCCAAGTATTAGAGGATACAAAAAATATACAAAGGACACCCTCACTGCCCCAAGAATTTAGCATTCAATCTGGGGAGAGCCAAGCAAGCACTTTGTGCCACCATCCAGAGCCAAAACAACTGAGACTGACGATCAGAGCTTTCGGCCCACATACTAGGCGTAGGTGTGCTGCAAGTTTATGTTCAGTGAGTAGACTGGAGGGAGGGAGAAGAGGAAAAGATGGTCCTGTGGCCATCAGAGCACCAAGAACCTGCTGAACAGAGAGCCACCTGGAGCACGAGGCACCCTGGGTACCACCAGGCATCAGCAGTGATCATACCCCACTGGGGAAGCACAGTGCTTTGTCCTATTCCATAATGAATTCCAAGTCTGGTAGCAATTCTCCCACAGTTTGACATTTCTCATGAATCAATATGAGCTTTGGTTTCTGAGATAGAAACGGGAATACAGTTAGACATAAAAATTCATCAAATGGCTCTTTCATCATCTCCAGCCCCTAGAAGCACGTGGGATGAAAGGACTAGAGTGTCTGCTGATGGTCTCCTCACTGTATCCTTCTTGGAATTCCATGTTCTTTCTGTTACCTCTCAACTGGCCCTAGTGAGATCCCACTTAGAGAGGCTGAATGGATGGAGGGGTCACTCCTGGTTTCTACATGTGGCCCTAAATATGCCATATCATTTCACTGGGCCTCAGTTTCTCCATCAGCCAAATGGGGTTGTCATTCCTGTTCTGAGGTGGAGAGAGCTTGTGAGATGCCCAGTGTTGAGCCTCCAAGGTCATCTATATTCCAGACTTCCAGCACCTTACCCAACTCCCTCCCCTAAAAGTCATCCTGCCCACATCCAACAAAATCCTAAGTGGGCAGGAATGACATCTTGTCCCAGGATGATGACAGAATCTGTCATCCCCCCTTTCATTTCCCCAGCAGAGTACCCAAGCAAGCAGATTACCCACCACCCCACATAAATGGCACTCTCCTATACCCCAGCATCTCTTCTTCAGTAGCTATTTCACCTTCCCTTGTCCCTATACTGCTGCCAGTCTCCCCACTCTGTGTGCTCATGAGCCCCAATCCTGCCCTACTGTAATACACAATACAGTAATTATTCTTGTATAATTATCTGTCCTCTCCACTCAGATTTTACAGTCTGTGAAGGGAAGAACCATACCCTTTTTGATTTTTGCTGTACTCCCATGTTGAGCACAGAGGTGAGCAATAAGAACTTATCACAATGATCAATTAATTTAAACTAGAGATTGACAGCTTTGTGCACTGGCAGTATCATCACTAATGAGATTTATCCAAGGTGCTATTATTGTTCACTGTAAACTAGAGATGAATGAGATTTCTGGAATTCAGGATTTTTATACTGCCATCCATCTGCTCTCAGCTCAAGCAGTTTTTGGGGGGAAGGGATATGCAAGAGCTACCTTCAGAAAATGTTCCTCTGTAGGTTTCTGGTCTGTTGGCCAGCTTAGCATATTTTGGACTTGCCAACCCCCATCATCATATGAGCCAATTCATTAAAATGAACCTTCCCTCCCCACCCCCCCACCCCCACCCCACCCCCACCCCCCACCAGAGGAAGTTGCTCTGCTTGAGAGAACTCCAGAAAAGTTTGGAACCCAGAAACACCAGGTTTGAAAAACAACATGGGTGAGACGTGGGGCCAAATGCGCGAGGATTAACAGAGAACTTGTGAAAGAACTGGCCACACTCAGAACTCTCAATTCCACAGAGAGAACAAGTCACAGCCAGGCGTGTGCCCACTAGGCTTTTCTTTAAGAAAAGTGAATTGTGGTCGAGTCCAGGGCAGCAAATATGGATCACAGAATGAAAATTTCCACCTCTTAGTCCCCAGCTTAATAATGGTCTCCTGGCCTCGTTACCATTAGCAAAGCCCCCCAGAAAGCAAAACCCAACCATCTACTCAGAGCTTCCATGGAACATTTTGTTTCATTCTTAAATATGCCTGGATACCCACACATCAGCAGACATTTGAGGAGATCCAGCCACATAAAAGATAAAGTACTAGACAGAGATGAAGGAAAACAAGGTATTAGAGAATACAGGTAATTCAGGAAAGATAACAGAACTTTACATTTTTCCTATTTTCAGAGAGTAAATGGAACACTGTAACCATGAATAAAAGAATTTCATGTTATAAAGAAAGTACTAAACCATAGGAAAGAGCCTTTAAGTGTAAAAACAAATGGTTGGCAAAATTTTTAAAATATAGAAAATTAAACAGGTAAAGTTTTGAAATTCTTCTAGGAAATAGGTAACAAAAAAAACAACAAGCAGTGGAAAGCTATGAAAAAAGAGGATTCATCCACATTAGATAAATGGATCCAGAAATAAAGACTAGAGAAAATCATCCAAGAAATAATACAAGAAAACATGTCAGAACCGAAGAATATTCCTCTACCAAGTACCAGTAGAATGAGAGAGAAATTTCAGGATATCAAAGATAAATAAAAGATCCTAAAACCTTATAGAAAAAAATCCAGTTTTCCTGTTTCTTTCTGATGCCAGCCTTCTTACCATAGTCTCTAGATACTAGAAGACAATGGAGCTCCAGTCTTCAACCATAGAAACCTAGTTTCATTCAAACTAGGTTTGTGCACCTAGCTAAACTATAATCAAATGTGAAGACTTAAAAATACATTTTTGAATATGCAAATACAAGGATACTTTACCTAGGATGTACTCTAAAAAAAAGAAAAGAAAAAAGCAAATAAACTGGGAATATATTCCAGAAAAACAAAGCAGTGACACAACATACAAATTCTGGTTATGCTCATTAATTTTTATCTTCCTCCTTACCCTCCCAAGAACATTCTTACATTGTTAGGCAGGTTTTGTTTTGGTTTTTTTTGTGTTTTTTTGTTTGTTTGTTTGTTTGTGTGTGTGTGTGTGTGTGTGGTATTTTTTGTTTGTTTTTTGGAGGGATGGTATTTGTAACTCCAAATAGGGGATAAATAGAAAGATAAAATATGTGAAGGTTAGAAATGGAAAAATAAGTTTTTAAAGGATTTAAAAGAGATAGTGAGACACTGATGTAAACAGGATAGTGGATGAGAGAGGAAAGGAGGATTTTTAGGAAGAATTGTTGCTGTCTATATACCCCAACATTTTTAAGTAAAAATTTGGGTTATTTTTAAATAAATTTTTCATTGTTTGGATATCTTCTTTTGATCTCAAAGCTTCTATGAGCTTAATGTTTTTATAGGGTTATCAACTGACTCCAATAATCTCAGTCTCAAATGACAGATTATATAATCAAAAGAAATATGATGTGATAAATCTGATATAGGTGGAATCAAGATGTAACATTTATTATTTTATCAAGAAAAAGGTAGGTTTACAGGAGAAGGTTTAGAAATACTGAAAGGTGAAAATAACCGTAGAAATATACTCATACATGCTAATAAGTAACAGCAGAAGATAAAATAAATAAAGTTATAGAAGGAAAGCATAAAAGAAAAAAAACTCATAAAACAAAACAGGAATTAGAAAGCTTTCCATCTTGTTCTGTGCTCTGGAATAGTTTACACTGCATCACAATTGAATGTTCCTTAAAATAGGGTATCTCCACAGCAAACTCTCCAGCTGATTATTTACCCTGGAAATCCACACCTCTATCCAATGCAATGATACTTAAAACTGAAATAAGAAGTATCCATGTTAAAAAGTGAAAATTAATTATGATTTCCAGATATTAATTATGTGCTAAGAAAATTCAAGAAAATCAACACTAATAGCAAAAATAGCAACAAAACCACCCTAACTAATGAGGAATCAATCAAGTACCCAGACTCAAAATAAACCTACCAAAATTGTAAGCACTCTGCCACTTTGCCTCATATTTTTAATTGTTCAATGTTTTTGTATTCTCTTATGTTACCTCTTTTGAATTTTGTAATTCCTGTATGGTATTACGATTATCATAATAATAACAACTACCATTTATCAAGTGCTTACTATGTTCTAGGAACTAAGCTACATGGTTTATATTATTCATCACATGCAATGTTAACTTGCAATAAAGCATTATTTAGGATCAAAATACTCAAGTTTAGCAAGGCTGAATGTTTCACTCATAATTGCGTTTACAACGAATGGAAAACCTGGATTTTCAGCTCATGGTTCTCCAGATACAAAATCTGTTCCCTTTGCTACATATACCTCTCCTAGGTATGTGTACGTGTATACGTCAGCATTGATGGTGAGCTGGAGCTTCCATCCAGCCTTCTCACCCTCATGGCAATAATTATTGGGAGAAAGTGTGTTTGTGGGGAAGGGGGAACCTTGCAAAAATGATGCCACCTACACAAAAGACTAAATGCTTGCCACCTACACTGGACCCTATGAATCTGGGTTCACAGATGCATGAAGTTCAGCTACAAGTAGTGATGATGTCTTACTCTCCCAGAATAAACTTCTCCAGCACCTGTTCTGTACGTTCAAAAGATTAAAATGCATACTGCTGCCTCAGTGATCTCCAATTCAATGTCTTTCTGATGATCAGCAGTATTTACTCAGAATGTTTTTCCAGTCATTTTATTTTTGTCCTCACCCAGCTGACATTCTATTTTTCACTCATTTTATTTAGTTTCTTTCACATTTCGTATTGTTTTTCTTTGACTTCTTATTTTGTTCTAATTTTTATACTCATTTTATCAGGGTAGAGATGTGTTCCACCCTTTGCTCCTTGTAGACTCGGCTCTCTATCCTCAGTGGGGTTGATTTAAGATCAGGTTTAACATCTACCATCAGTGCCAACTGTGGGAATGTCAGCAGAGGGCTGTCAGTTTCCAGGCCCGAGTCCTTCATGGGCTCATGACATAAGCGCAAGCAGAGGGCGGAGCTCACAAGCACAGAAGGTGTGGGGCGAGAAGTCCAGTGGGTAGTGACTGGGGTGGTGGGGAACCAGGGTCTTCATTTTTCTCTAAATTTAATAAAGGGAAGGGATGAGTAGTGGAAAAAATGGAAGGAAATAATCTCTACGTTTCCTCCAGAAAGTCATCTACTTAGACAGTTGCATATTTCATAGTTACTTTTAAAATAGTGATTATATATACCAAGAAAGTTCTATCTGCCCCTATTCATCAACAAAGAAGGTACATTTATAATCTTAAAAAAGTGGCTGTGTACATGAAATGAACTCAACATCACTAATCATTAGAAAAATGCAAGTTAAAACTCTCACACTCATTAGGATGGCCACATTAAAAAAAACACACAGAAAATAACAAGTGTTAGTGATGAAGTGGAGAAATATGAACACTCATACTTTGCTGGTGGGAATGTAAAATGGTGCAACCGCTGTAGAAAGAAATATGGCAGATCCTCAAAAAATTAAACACAGGGCAACCAGATGGTTCAGTTGGTTGGAGTGCGGGCTTTCAACCACAAGGTTGCCAATCGACTCCCGCAAGGGATGGTGGGCTGCGCCCCCTGCAATTAAGATTGAACACAGCACCTTGAGCTGAGCTGCTGCTGAGCTCCCAGATAGCTCAGTTGATTGAAGTGCGTCCTCGCAACCAGGAGGTTGCGGGTTGGACTCCAATAAGGGATGGTGGGCTGCACCCCCTGCAACTAGCAACAGCGACTGGAGCTGAGCTGCGCCCTCCACAACTAAGACTGAAAGAACAACAACTTGACTTGGATGGAGCTGATGAGTCCTGGGAAAAACACACTATTGTTCCCCAATAAAAAGTCCTGGAAATACACACTGTTCCCCAATAAAGTCCTCTTCCCCTTCCCCAATAAAACCTTTAAAAAAATTTAAACACAGAATTACTATATTGTCAAGCAATCCCAATTCTGAGTACATATACAAAAGAATTGAAGGCAGGGACTTGAATAGATATTTGTACACCCATGTTCATAGCACCATATGCACATTAGCCAAAAGGTGGAAATAACCCAACTGTCCATTGACAAATGAATGAATAAACAAAATGTGGCATATTCATACACAATGGGATATTATTCCCATTGTTCAGCTCTAAAAAGAAAAAAATTGACACATGCTATGATATGGATGAAACTTGAGGACATTGTGCTAACTGAAATAAGCCAGTCACAAAAGGATATTATGTGGTTCCACTCATATGAGGTCCCTAGAGTTGTCAAATTCATAGAGACAAAAATTAGAATGGTAGGTACCAGGGGTTGGGGAAGGGGAATGAGGACAGAGTTTCAGTTTGGGAAGATGAAAAAATTGTCTGGAGATAGACAGTGGCGATGGCTGCCCAACAATATGAATGCACTTAACGCCACTGAACTATACACTTAACAGTAGTTAAAATAGCAAATTTTATGTTATGTATATTTTACCATGATTAAAAAGTTAAAATTTAAAAAAGGGGGTATCAACTTATTCTCCATACACAAATTCAATGCAGATATAGCTTCTAGGGATCAGAGTGGCAGAAAGAGAGTCAGGAGACTGGCCAAGGGAGAGTTTAAATTGAACAGGCCCAGTGAGGTCAGGTACAATGAGAAGGCAATGGGGACAAGGCAACGACATGAAGATGGATACGCAAAACGATGAACGGGAAGCAAAGCACTCAGTGTCCCAGACTCGCCTCTGCCACCCCTGACATCATTAATCCATTAGACTTTGTGTCACCATCATAATTCAGTAAGGAATTGGGAGGGAAAGACAAGCACGCACTCGTGCACACATACGCACACACATGCACAGCCTAATAGGTAGGTCTATGTGGCCAGCACTCCTCCTTTATGTTGTGTGTGTCACAGGTGGGATGGAAACAGGAGGACCTGCACTGAGAATTGATCCTACCGTATTTCCCCAAAAATAAGACCTAGCCAGACAATCAGCTCTAATGCATCTTTTGGAGCAGGAGCAAAAATTAATATAAGACCTTTTTTTCTTTTTTTTCTTTTTTTTTTTTTTTTTTAGTAAAGGAGGATAGTTTATTAGAGGCAGGAGAAGAGGTTGAGGCTCCCAAGCAGGAAGGAGTCCCGAATGGGAGTGCCCAGTGACTGAGGCAAAAGCTCTTACTTTTATACCTTCCCTTGCTTGTTTGGGGAAGGGGAGCTGGAGCCTTCTAATTGAACTCATCTATTAGGTTTGTGCTGTTTGCCCACCCTGAAGGGATTAACAAAATAACCCATTCCTACCGATCAGATCTGCTCCTTTGTCCTGCCAAAGTTGAGATTATTTATTAACCTCAAGGCATATTCTCATGTCCCTGTCCTGGAGTGAAGGAGATATTCCAGGACCTGAAGTTTCAGGACACGGCTTCTTTTTTTTGTTTATTTCACCAGGGACCCCCCACCCCACCCCACCCCCGTCTACCTAGCAATCATACTAACTAACCTGTCTGAGTCCCCCCTCTGAAGACGAAACCCTAACTGCTGTTAGGGAATAGGGGCGACGACCGCTCTGGCTACTTCAGGCTGAGGAGGGGCGCAGTAGGGAGAGACCAGCAGCTAGGGCTTGTCCAGAGGCCTATCTAAGGGTCCTTGGCAGGTGAACAAGTCCAGATCAGGATGTTGTTGTCTTGTAGGCCATTATAGCCAACCAGTGGGTAGTCTGTAAGCTGAGACGCATTGTAAGCAATAGCATGAGGTAATACCTATAATAATGGATAAAAGAAAAATGAGAAAAGTTTCCTTACATCCCGCTAACTGGGAAGCTAGGAAGTAAGGAAAGCAAAGAATCTTGTTTTTAGTTTAATATTGGAAACTATATTATGAATTTGTTCAACGTTATCTTTAACTGAATTATCAGATTGAAACAGCTTAACTCTTTAAACTTTTTACATGCTTGATTGTGTTTGAGAAGTAGATAATCTATGGCAGCTCTGTTTTTGAAAACTGTTTCTCTGACCTGTCCTAACTCTTGTCTCATGGCATAGATAGCCTGTGACGTAGATTAAAGCACTAGTTGGAGCAGCCAGTAAAACTAACACATTAATTAGCCAGAGTTATGGCTCTTTTTCCTTTACTCAGTTCTATTATTTGGGTGAGAACTATTAGCTCAGCTAGTTGTGTGCTAGCCCCAGAGGTTAGTATTTTCTAAGATATTATGTAGAGTAACTACAGCATATCCAGCCTTTTGTATGTCATTTTTTGTAAAAGAGCTCTCATCAGTGAAGAGAGTCCAATCTGGGTTGTCTTAGGGTGTTTTTTGTAAATCTGTTCTAGCAATATAGGTTTGAATTAAAACTTATTGGCAGTTAATTCTTCCTCCATCTCTGGGAGGAATGCCGCAGGATTAAGGGTTACAGCGGGTCTGTATTTGGATTACTGGACTTTCTAACAAGAGGGCCTGATGCCGCAGGAGTTGGCTATCAGTGAGTCAGTGACTATTATTAGCATTTAAAAGCCCTTGAATGTGATGAGTGGCAAAGACCCATTGGTTAAACTTTGTCCCATCATAAGCTTGGTGGCTTCAGGAACCAGGAGGGCAGCTGCAGCTGTGTCCCAGAAGCAAGCTGGCTAGCAGCTTGCTACAAGGTCTAGTTCCTTACTTAAATAGTTCCAGAGTCCTTTTTAAGTTTAATTTGTTTATTTTACATTTTCTTTAAGGTATAGACCAATAATAAGAAACAGGCTGAGTAAAATGAGCCCAAATCTGGGAGCTGTCTTTATCTTTACAACCAAGCAGTTTTCAGAGGAAAAAGGTCCAGAGTGAGCAGTTGAGACAGAATAAATGGCTTCTATATCAATGAGGAAATTAATAGGCTTACCTGCCACGTCAGGGTCACCCACAGTTTTACCCCGTGATGAGAATAGCTTAGGAGCTGCCAGGAACTTCAGGCCCAACACTGATGACAGCCATTTTGGGGGAGGGAGTTGATCCCTGCTCCCTTCAGAACAAGGGGTACTCCCTCCTCTAGTGCCCTTTAGTCTGTACAGGGGGCACGGCTGTTTTGGAGGACTAGGACACTCCTTATTCCAGTGGTCTGGGTTTCACATCCAAAGCAAGCTCCTTTATCTGGCTTTTTTCTCTGGGGCTTTTGGGGTGCCTTGAGGTAGCTTCAGCCCTGGGTTGTTTATAACTGTGGCCAAAAGTCTGGCCTGTCTCTGGTCTTATCCTCTGGTCTCACTGTTCCTTTATTCCTCATTTTTCTGTCTTGGCTGTTAAACACATTTAAACAAATTCCAGGCCTTCTCTAGGATCTGAGCCTCTTAATGAGGGATGTAACAGTGGGCCAGAACCATTAGAATTCCCTGCCAGTTAGGGGAAAACATTAGGCTAAGCTCCTTCATATTGGCCTATCGCTGATACTGAGAAAGGTATATGAACTCTAGCAGTTCTCCAATATAAAAGTTTGCTTAACTATTAGCAAAACTTAGTTTTTAGATTTAAGTTTTGAATAACCAAGGACCTGATTGAGAAAATATAAAACGTAGAAAATTATTTTGGTGACATATATAATCTTTGGGTTTTTTTTAGGTAGAAAACTTCTTCATAATGTCAGTAGCAGACCAATAGTCTAACAAACTTTGTCTTAGTAGAGAGAGAAAATTTAACTTTTATTTTGTACCAGCTTACTTTTGAGATTTAAATTTATTTAGTTAATTGTATTTAGCTTAACCATATATAAAACTCTCAAAACTTCTCACCAACCTTCTACAACTTTCCCAGTTCCTCTTAGTTTGTCTCTTTTCACTCATTCAGAAATAACCATCTTTAGGACAAACTGTTTTCTTTCAGTACCTTCAAAAATGTATTTCCATACCTTACACCTTCCTTGAAAACACGCTAGTCCGGGTCTTACATTAATTTTTGCTCCTAAAGACGCATTAGAGCTGATTGTCTGGCTAGGTCTTATTTTCAGGGAAACACGATAACATGGTGTTTTACAGACACAGTTCAGTGGAATCTCCAAAAAATGGCTCTACCCTTTTGCCCACCCCCACCAATCATATCTGCCTACCACCTTGCCACCTGGCCCAAAACATTCGGGAATTAAGGGTAACAAGAGTGGAGGCATCAGGAGAGAGGCTCATTGGCATTCAACCTGCCAAAATCACCATTACACCATCACTGTCATATGCATGTTTAAATCACCTTAAAATTCAGTGCTACTTGGGGGGAAAGAGTTACTTAACAGTGGAGAAAGCTGGCAGATTTCACCTTAACCAATTGTTCAAGGTCAACATTACCAATATTGGAACAAATAGATAATTTGTGCCTCCTGATATGACATACTGAGGACACAGCATCACTTTACGGTGTTCCTGCCCAAAATGCATAACTGGAATCTAATCATGAGGAAACATCAGACGCACCCAAACTGAGGGACGTTCTACAAAATAATTGGCTTGTTCTCTTCAAAAATATCAAGAAAAACAAAGAAAGTTTGAAGCACTGTTTCAGATCTACAGATATGATTCTGGATGAGAAAAAGGATCCTACAGAGGACATGATTTGGACAAGTGACAAAATTTGAATATGTGCTGTGTAATAAGTAATATTATTAATCAAAGTGGGGATTATACCATTACCATGATGGCATGTGTGACACATATACACACAGATTGGAGAACACCATGTAAAGGCAGAGATTGGAGTAAAGCATTTACAAACCAAGGAATGCCCAAAATCACCAGCAAACCACCACAAGCTGGGGGGACAGGCGTGGAATGGGTTCTCCTGCACAGCCTCCAGGGGCTCCAAATCTGCTGACACTTGATCTTGGACTTCTAGCCTCCACAACTATGACAAGTGAACATTGTTTGTAATCCATTTAGTCTCTGGTACTTGGTTAATGTAGCTCAAGCTAAGACAGTGACAATCAACTGGGAAGATGGAGATGCCTTCAATGCAGTCAGGCAGATCTGCTGGGGGCAGATTTGGAGAGGAATTCATTTGGACAAGAGGAGTGGAGATGGCCATGAATATCCAAGTGGAGTTGTCAACCAGGCAATTGGTTGTACTTGCTTTGGTTTGGGAAAGGCGAGGGCTGGAGATTCAAGTTCCTGAGTCACCAGCAGGGAGGTGGAATATAACATCATGGATAGGATCCCCAAGGGAGCAAGTGCAGGAGGAGGATTCCTGTGGGACACCCCAGCTATAAGAGGGCTAGCAGCTGTAACAAATGGTGCCAAATGTCCATGGCTTAACTCAATGAAATTTATGTTTCATTTACACGACGTGAGTTGTGAGATTTCTCAGCACTCCTGGTCTGGGGGCTCTGTGGCAACAGGAATTAACTCCCTGCTTCTGTGTCTTGACTTCCTTTCGCTCAGCTCTTCCCGCACTGATTCTGTGTGCTTTGGGGCAACTGGCATTCTGCAGACATCAACCTCAGGTAAGGGGCTGGGGCTTTGAAAACCATTCCCTCTTCCTCATGCCTCTCACCACCTTAATCCCTTCCACCTCACTTCCCACCCCATTCAAGAGAGCCACAGTCACTTGTCAGGCATCGCACCAGCTTCAAATTTGTGCTACTGTCTCCTGTGGGGTTCTTAAGGAAAAGAGGGGCGAGGAAACAGCCATCAATCCCGTCTAACCACTCCCCTACAAAATGTGCCACCACTGGGCCTGTCATGTCTATTTCTCCCCCCCCCTCCTTTTTCCACCTCCCCCCCAAACACTCCATTGTTTTTCTCAGTCTGGTTGTATAGGACACAGCTCCCAGGCCCAAGCTGGTATTATGAGCCTTGCGCTCCCCCGGGGTCTGAGGCAGTCGGTCACCAGTCATCAGTTGGTCACAGCCGCTCATGGCAGCTCTCGCCGGCTGATGGCCGTGGCTCATGGCCCACGGCCTGTGGCTCATGGCCCACGGCCTGTGGCTCATGGCCCACACCCCGTGGCTCATGGCCCACACCCCGTGGCTCATGGCCCACACCCCGTGGCTCATGGCCCACGGCAGTCCACGGCAGCTCACACCGACCAACCTCCGACTGCTCACCACAGCCAAGCTCCAGGGAGAGCCGTTGTTCACAATCTTAGCTGTAGAGGACGCAGCTCACTGGCCCATGTAGGAATCGAACCAGCGACCTTGTTGTTAGGAACACGACACCCAAGCAACCCGGCCGGCCCATCATGTCTTGAGGATCTTTCTTTGCTTATTTAACTGGTCCCTCCTACAGAAGTTGGGAGGGAAAGGAAAGCAAGAACGGTTGCCCAATAGATTGTTTATACACACTTTATACACATTCTCTCCCAATACGCTCACTGTACTGTGCTGGTAAGCCAAGTCAGTATGAAGGGGGGCAGCCAGGCCTCCCACACATGGGATAGATGGTAGGAGAGGAAGAGTGTCTCAGAAAACCTATTCCCCACACAAATCAAGCACCATGCCACACGCAGTGGGCCCCAGAAAATGCCTTTTTTATAACATAAGCCTGAGCTAAGCCATGCACCTCTCCCAGCGACCTCTTGCAAAATGTCAAAACTTCAGAAACTTAGAATTGCATAATCTCTATGCATAAGGAAAAAGAATCAGAAATCCAGCAAAGTGCCTTCCCCCAGGTGGGAAGTAGATTGAATATTGGAAGAGAGAAGAAAACAAAATATCTGTGTAGAGAGAACATTTTTCCTGAGAACAATTTATCATCAACAGGGGAAGTACAATTTAGAGAAATATGAATAAATGGAGAATTTGTTTATAATTGGCAATTAATATGGGCTCATTATGCTAATCCAAGAGTTAGGAGGAGGCCAGGATTGCCTTTAATGACTTTTAATTGAGTTAATTTGAGGCTGCTAGTTCATTTCCCATAGAGCAGAGCTGCAGTCAGGGGCACACACTGTACAAATCCCATTGGGGGTGGGGAGCCTTCACCTTAATGACAGAAGGACAGAATGGGGATGGGAACACGGTGTCCCATGACTTTGGCCAACACCCTGAGCCCTCCAGAACCAGCACTCCGCCCAGGGCAGAGGAGTCCATAACTGCTTATGGCAACAGCCCCACGGAGCCCCGCTGCATGACGGAGGCGGAGAATCAAGGAGCTGGCATACACAAGACCCTTGACAGGCCTTTTGCTACTGGGTTAAGTGAGAGGCACTTGTGTCTGCATGTAAACTTTGTCGTTCTCTGGAAACTGCCTCTCGCAATGTCAGTTTTATTAAAAGCATTGGCTTGAATGACTAAAATTTTCAGGTCTCCCAAACACATGTTATAGGTACCTACATAGGCCCATCCATACATCAATAACATGGAGCCTCAGTAAGGGCAGTCTGGATGGAGGACTGTTACTGCATCACACAACCATCTTACCATCCCCCACAGCAGCCATACAACAATTATTACCATTTGAAAGATGAGAAAAATGAGGTCCAGCCAAAGTCTCAGAGTTAGTCAGTTCCTAAACCAGGATGGCCTGCCCCCTTGGCTACTAAGCCTCCCACTGCCTAGGAGAGTGACCACTACACACACACACACACACACACACACACACTCTCCCAAGCTCTGAGAGGCCACGTGTTCCTGCCATCTTGCCTTCTGACCTATTGACCTAGGAGCTGCCTGCCTGGCCCTCACCCGCCCTGTAAATCAGGAAACTGAGAGTATAGTGTGGGGCTCCAGTTGTGCCCCAGAGCCATCCTGTCCCCAGAGACATGATGGCTACAGCAGTGATGACAGCTTTTCCTTTCATGAGAAGCAGGAATGCACAGGCTTAATGACTGGCAACGCCAGGAGGAGCAAGAATGCTGAGTGGTATTGAGAGGGGCACATGCCAACACCTTCTATTCATGTTCTGAGAACAGGCTTGGGATGAACTGGGGCATTAAAGAAATGAAGGCCAGTTTAGACATGCTCAGTTAGGACTGCCCAAATTTCAGAACATTCAGCTGAATACATCTAACAAGCAGTAGAAATACAGGTCTGAAGGTTAGCAAGAAAAGTGAGTCTAGTGCTAATAATTCAGGGTGAGCTAAGGTGTAAATTATAGTTGAAGGCATGGGAACACAAAGCAAAATATAAAGAAGGCCAAAGATGGAACCTGGGGAAGAAGACATTCAAATGTTTTCTATGAACGAGACTTGGAGGCCAACTAGTCTCTAAATAACTTAAAAGCCTAACCCTGGTCTTTGTTCTTCATTACTAACATAGATCCTTACATTTGCAATAATACATAAGTGATATTTTTCCTACTCAAATCATAGATTTTGAAAAGGACGTTAACGGGAGCAAGGAAAATGATCTTTAAAATGAAAACTTAAAATCTGGGATTGCATTAAATAAAAAGGCAATGGTGTGTAATGATTATATATCCCCTCTCAAATCCATGGGAAAAACAAAATAAAGACTTCAAAGTAAACAGAAAGAGAAGGCATGGACAAAGCCCACCTCCACTGCTCCCTTCCCACTAGAGCAGAAGTGACACCAAACTGCACGCCCATCTCCCCATGGTAATCAGTAATTACTGTGTGCTGGGAGTTAGGGAAAGAGCCTAAATTTGGAAAATGAAGTAATGATAGCCCCTCAGTATTTAACGGAAAGGGGGAGCTCTAGCCTGTTAACTCCCATGCCACAAATATTAGATGTCTCATAAAAGCCATAGCTAGAGTCACCAACAGTCCCCTTGCTTCTACATCTAGCAGCCTGTTTACACACTTGATTTGACTCTTAACAGCATTTTGTACTATCCTCAGTCCCGTCAGCTGTCTGGGTGTTCCTCCTTTGTGACTTTGGTCGGTTTCTTCCTTCTACCCACAGCCTCCATATCAGTGTCCTTGGAACACTTCATGCTCTCCCTGGCTGAGGAAGTCACTCTTGACTCTCCCTCAATCACTCAATCTCCCCCCACACTCAATCAATCACTAAGTCCTGTCAATTTTAGTTTCTAAACATTCCTCAGATTTAATCACTTCTCACCATCCCAACTATTGCCCTATATTAGATCACCAACATATCTCATTTGTTTCTGTAGCAGTCTTGTCACTCATATTATCTCCTACCTGGCAGCTCTATTTCGTACCTCCCCACCCATCCATCCATCCATCCATTCATGTATGTATGCATGCATCCATCCATCCATCCATCCACATATCCACCCATCCTTCCATCAGGACATACATACATACTTATCCATCCATCTATCCATCCATCCATCCACCCACCCGCCCACTCATTCATCCATCATCCATGCACGCATACACCCATCTGGTGGTCTGACCATAGTCAGTGTGCCCTACCCAGAGAGGTTTGCATCTTTTTCTGCAATGGCTCTTCACTACTCTTAGAGCACAAACCTCCCAACGTGACAACGTCCTCTGTGGTTCATCTTTGCTTATTCTCCTGACCTCCTGTCTTCCCAACCACCCACTTCCACAGTTGCTCTCTAAGTTGCACATAAGGAGTTCATCTCATTCCCAAGCAGGTCACCCTCTGAGTCTCTCCCCTCCATCCAGTCCTCAGCACAATCTGTTATAAGGTACTATCTTTACCACCCCAGGCCCTTAACGTCAGCTACAGGAAGGAAACGAGGGAGGAAAGGTGGGAGGGAAAGTGGGCAGGGAAGGAAAATAAATCTTAAGATCAGATTGATGATGTCCTTAAATGTAAAACTAGTAGGTAGTTCAAATGAACTACCTAAACCTTGTTTATGTAATTTCAGACTCCAAACTCTATTTTTTCCAATAACCGACAATGTATTACAGTAAGCCTATACATGAAAGACTTCCACAGTGCAGTTTTGGTGTTAAAGCACCTATTTGTGGAGCAATTCCAAACATACAGTGAGGAAGTTTAGTAAATGTTTCTCCACTAGTTTTTTGACTAGCCTTGGAAGCTTCCCCGGCCGTGACGCAAGGCACCGTCCAAAGGTACACCTTTGGAGAGGAGTGAATGGACAAATAAAAGCAGTTACATCTGTGCCAGATGCTCTTTTCCATAACACTTCATCCAGGGAACACAATGAAGAGAACGCCTGTTACAGACTTTTTTCTCCATTTCCAAAGCGGAACTCATTTCAATGACCTGACTGTGGTGTGATGTTAAAATGTGTGGCATGACCATTGGCAGAGTACAGATGAATGTTCTGTCATCAAGCTCCCTTTAGCTCTATCTGACCCAACCTAAACAACGCCCTCCCCCCGCTCCCTATTACTCAGGATGCCCTGCAAGGCTGATGTTCTCCACTTCTTTATTAATGCATGTAGTGATGATGCCTGAATGTCTGGGAGAACTTATTCCGTTCCTAACTTCACTTCTCTTTTCAAGACTCACTTCAAATTCAGTATTTTCAGTAACTCATTTTAATAATTAATGAGGTCAAAAATGGCTAACTCATTGAAAGCATTATTTCCATCAGCACTAAAGATTCCCCATGGGGTCCAATTCCGTATTTCTAACATGACTCAAAAAGATATTCCCAAAAGACTCACAAAAACATTTCAGCTTCAAGTGGTAGCAAACTGTCTATGAAAAACAAACAAAACTCAACAAAAAGTGTGCTCAGGTTTAGTGGTGGTGGTTATAAACTATTTAAATATGCAGAAGTGCCTAAGTCATAAAACCAAATAAATCACAGAACAACCTCTCCTCCATTGGAGGTGATTTATATGGGGACCTCCATAACTATAGGAGAATGAATCTTTTAAAGTACTCTTAAAGTAGTTGATTTTCTAATGACAACTGTCATTCAGTGGACATTTTCTGTGTTCAGTCCCGTTGTATAATTCTTTCAATCATGCTAGTGGGTCATTAAGTTTTCATCCAACAAAGCCTTGTTGAACATCAGCTGTGTGCCAGGTACTAATCTGGGTGGCACAGTTTTAAAGATGATGAAAAGATCATGACAATCTCTCAAGTTGCTCACAGTCTACTAGGGAGCACCTAATGAAAACAAGTAATTGAAAGTCTGGTGAGATGCATAACCTAATAGAGATTCATTTCATGAAGTGGTCAGTGGTTGTGGGGGAGGACAGACAGGGAAGCAGTCAGTCACAGAAAAGCTTGGCCTGGAAGTGGCCATTCGGAGCACTAGGTATTCACAGGCAGATGGGGAGAGACAGGCATGGACAGAGAAAAAGGAAGAAGGAACAGGTCTGTTACCTTGGGGAATAATAATTACTGCAATGCAGATAAATCATGGTAGGTAGCATTTGAAAGAACAAAGGAGATGGGGTTGGGAAGGCCAATGGAAAGCTCTTGATATCAACCCAAACAACCCAGCTTGCACCTTCTGGTTAGACACAAAAGAGTTTTCAGCGGAGGGGTAAAGTAGGTAGGTTTGCATTGGATATGGTCACTCCAGCAGCAGAGTAGAAGATGGGCTGGGATAAGTCAGAAGCACACCGGACCCAGAGAGTCAAACTAGGAGCCCAGTAGAACCGCTACAGCTAGAGAGGAAAAAACATACGGCAGCAGCTGTGAGGAGAGCTGCGATAAACATTAAGAACACAGGGAATTATTGAGATGCAGCTAAACTTGAATTGGCATGGCTTTTTAACAAACAAACCTGTAAAAACAAGGCTTATTGCAAACAGGTTTTTAAAGATAGCTGAAGTCAAGATCTTGATACCACAAAAGAGGGAAAACAGAATAAAGCTCAGTGGAGCCAAAGGTATTGAGTTAATTATCACAAAATTGACCAATAAAATCTACCTCTGATAACAAAGATAATTTTTAATTAAAATGAACTCTATTTTCTGCAACAAATATTTTAAGAAAAACGGATTTCTAAAACAAGTATTTCTCAAGGTTGCATTTCAATAGATTTTAGAACTCGTAAAACAAGACTTTCAATAAATGTAGGTATTCTTCTTCATAAACAGAGTTAGAAGCTGAACTTCATGATAATAAGACATGGAATATACACGGTTGTAACTTGCATTTTTAAAACAACTATTGTGTAAATAATCACCAGCTTCTTCCCTATCCCCCTAACAACACACAACGGCTATCCCAAGATTAGTTCTCTCTAGGCTACAGTTTTCCACTATTCCAATGAGCCCCATCAAACTCAAATTAAAACTATAATTGCTAGCCAGCACTGAATCACAGATTCTAGGATTTCAGATATTACGTCCACAAGAGAATACAAAAACTGAAGGAGAGGGAAGAGTCTAGAATGCCTCTGGCTTGGGTAACCAGGTAAATGGCAGTACCATTAACTGAGAGAATAGAAGAACATGAGTTGGTAAGGGAATAACAGGTACTTCCTGTTAGGCGCTGGTGGATAGTCAAGTGGAGAAGGTAGGTAGGCCATTGTGACATTCAGTCTGAAGTTTTAGAAATCTGGCTTAAAGATATCTGTTTGGAAGATATTAACCTAGTTGTAGCAACTAAAGACATGGAAGTGAGGAAGTTCGGGGTGCACGTAAAATGAGAGCAGAAGAAGATGGCACGATTATCCAGGACCTTAAATAAGAGCCTGGAAAGTGGAGAATCATCCCTCAGAGGAGCTGGGAAACAGTAGTGAGAGGGCAGGAGTAGGACCAGAGAGTCATATCACAGAGGACGAGGGAGGAGGAGTTGCAAAGGGGGCGTTGTCAACAGGCTGAAAGCTCTCGGGGGAACAAACATGAGAATGGGGCAAGTCTCCCTCAAATTTGGTGATTACCAGGGTGTTAGCAACAGCAGCAACATACTTACAGCTAAATTCATCAAAATGTCCTTTCCTGAGGTCATGTTCTAGGTTTCTGAGAAAGTGACCAGAACTGCAGAACAGCAGCTTCAGGTCCTGGCTGCTAGAAGATCTCCTGACCATAAGGTCGTACAACAACAAAACAAGTTTCCTGGACCTCCCAGGGGCCAAATGTGGAACAATTTGAGTGTCAAAATAGTAATACTAATGAATTACAACTCACTGACTGAAACAAGATTTAAAGAGTCTGTATAGATGTAAATAAATAATAAATAAATGGGGGAGAAGAGGCAGCTCTTCTGATAGAACGCCTGTGTCTCTCTCAGTATATGATGATGATATGTGATATACGATAGGATACATATTTTATGTTGTATTATATCTTGTAACTATAATATATGTTTTAATATCTAAATAATAGATATAGAAGAAATTAGAAGGTTAAAAAATTACCAAGAGATGTTAAAATGAACGGATAAAAGTTGAGGAACAGCATATTTCTAGCCTCAATGTATATCTTCACAAATTCCTAATTAAATAGGGCAAAATGTAACTTTACAGTAAAGAAGCCTGATAAACACCACCTTAACCAAGTGTCAAAGCCAGTGTCACCAAGGTTGGAACAACCAACATCAGTGTCTCCTAAAGGAAGACACAACACGCTTCCGTCACAGCCCCGTCCCAAGTGCAGAGCTTGAATCCAATTGTTGGGAAGCACCACATAAATCTAAATAACGGGCCTGTGCTCTTGAAAAACAAAAGAGTCGATCAAAGTCAAGAAAGACCAGGAAAAGCTGAGAAATTGTTCCAAATTGTAAAGTACTAAAGAGATATGATGACTAAACGTAATCCATGATCCTGGATCAAATTCTGGGTGAGAAAAAGAATCGCTATAAAGGATGTTACTGAATCAATAACATATGACTATTGCCTGTGAATTCGACCAGAGGTTCTAAAACCCTCTCTGTGTCAGACACATGTGAGAGTTTGTCAAAATAAAGCTTTTGGAGCCCCATCACTGGGGTTTCTGATTCAGAGGCTCTGGGATGGAGCTCAGAATTTGCATTTCTAACAAGCTCCCAGGAAATACTGATGCCGGGACCTCACTTGGAGAACCACTAGATTAATTATATGACGAGGTCCATGTTAAATCTCCCAATCTTGATAATTAAATTGCACATGTGTGAAAGAATGTTTTGTTCATAGTAAATACACACTGGGGTAGAGGGACTTGACTTAATCTCAACCTCACGTGGTTTGAAAAGTGTGTGTGTGTGTGTGTGTGTGTGTGTGTGTGTGTGTTGAGAGAGAGCGCACACACACAAATAAACAAATGGTGCAAAACGTAAATGATGAGCCCAGCTAAAGGGTATATGGAAGTTTATTAGACTACTTTTGCAGTTTTATTTAAGATGGAAACTATATCAAAGTAGAAATTTGCCCCAAATATCTGAACATAAACCATCATCCCTCTGCAGTGCTTCGCAGTGGGGAAAGCTAACTGCTATTACTGACTCCACTAATATGGACTCTATCACCTGCAAGGGAGGTAAGAGAATTTGCTTCTGCATCTCACACACCAGTGCAGATAAAGTGCTCTGTGATACCTGAGAACTTCAGCAAGACTATAAACCCCAAGTTTGTGAGAAAAGCTGGGAGTGTGCATACCTTTTTCTAGAGAGAGGGTCATTACCTTTTAAACTAAGAACACTTCAGTATTTAAACAAATATTGCACTACAGAAAATACTGTAAAATCTTAGCAAAGATCAAGCCTGTCATGCACTCTTAACTCCGTTCAGTAAGACCTGGCTGGAAGGGCTGCTGACCATCGAGAAGCCGCTGTACCAGTGTTCACTGCGGTCATCCCTTCTGGCTCGTGGGTGCCCAGGCCCTCCCTACTGGTTGCTAAGTATTTAGAATATCACCCCAGCATGTAGGTTGCCAATTGTGCGCCCAAGGCAAAAAGCAAAACACTTCTTTTCCAGACATAAAAGTCCAAATAGATAAGCAAAGTTTCGTTCATGACAAGTACCCAAGACCCAGGGTGAGAGTCGGCCGCCCCGGTGGAGCCAGGCAGGTCACAGGATCTGAACACAACGACATTTTTCAAAGTCCTTCCTCTGAGGTTCTCTCCATCATTCCTTAAAAGGCACAGGAAGGGATAAACCTGTCATTAACGCCTCTGCATTTTTGTCTCTTTAGGCGGATGCACAGACCAGACTGTTCTGTAATTATTTGGGAAAGAAAGGCATTGCAACTGCTTAAAAGATTCTGTTTCTTCAATAAGTCCTTTAACACCCCCAGAGCAGTACATTACAAAGGCCTTCGCACACACAAAGAAAGCATTTCTATAACCATTTACAGCATCACACATCACCATGGCTGCCTCTCCTGATGTGGTACCTGCCGGCAACAGGCAGAAAGAGGGAACTCAGAGGAGCTCGTTTCCATAATGAGAGGCCACTTAGTGCTCTGAGAACCTGGCAGTTTTAAACCAGTTGGAGTGGACACTTGGGAGTGCAAGTTCTTAGTCTAGCGTCGATTTACACTTTACATTGCACCCCCTTCAAATAATTATGTAACACTGTTAATTACCAGCCCTGTTATTTTGCTGGCAATAAACGAGAAGAGAAATACTGCTATTTTTATATGAACAAACTACCTGGTCCCCAGGCCCTGTGGCGGGGTAAATTCTGCCATTTTCTCTCTGCTACTGATATCACAGAGGCACTGAGCAGGCTGAGATGGCTTTTTTATTAAACATGGGGGAAATTTGCAGCAGAAATAGTGGCATATCAAAAATTTGATGTTAACGAAAGCTGTGGGAGAGCGTCCTGGGCTGAAAGCCTGGGCCCAAAGATCCAAATTAATTCTCTCATGGGGTCACTTAACTTCCCAGGAGAGGCATGTGTATGGTTCCAAACATTTTATTGTGCTTGGGGAACGAAGCTTGAAGGCTGTTCTTAAATGGGCCCTCTCCAACATGAGCAACTCTGTCCTTCAAAATTTAAAGACACCTTTCAACATATTATTTAAGCCCTATTTTTGATACCCACCACAGGTTACATGTCACAGGGCAGGTGTTTTTCTCACCTACCCTTTTCTTCAGTTTGATTGATAACAGAAGAGAAAAACTGAGGTTGAAAAATCTTTCCAAAATGCCTCTTTCCTACAATGGGAGGCGAATGCAGGTTTTAGAGAAGTGTGACTTTAGCACACAAAAGAGAGCTGTTGGCTGGGACACGCCACAGTCACTTCAATCAGAAAACTCTGTGGGACCCTAAGAGCAGGTGTTAACCGTGATTCCAGCACTTACCAGTGGTGAGACCTCGGGCAAGTTCAGGATCTCTCTCAGCCTCCATCTCCTGTCCACAAAATGCAGGCGACAAGGAGCACTTCACCAGTTAGTTGTGTGGATTAAAGGGAAGAGCATTTAGCAAATGGCCAGCGGGACAGTAAGCACTCAATAAATGTTAGCTAATTTTTTTAACTGGGCAAGGCTGACCGTGTATCTCTCCATTCCTGTTGATTTCAACCACGTCTCTACAGCTGTGTAGGTAAAGTATCCTACAGCAATCAGAAGGCCTATCTACCCCATAATACTCACCTCTGACAGACTCGCTACTTCCCTGGGTCAGAAAGTCTGAAATCTTAACAACCGAGGCTTCATTTGGGATAAAAGAGTTCTTTTTCAAGTGCCGTTGTAGAGAGAGAGGCACTTCCAGGTTCTGGAGTGGTTGTCTCAGGGCAGGAGGTGCCAGGAAGGACCAACTTCCAGAGAGCAGATCCCCTACTAGGGTTGCAAGGACTTGAGGGAGGGACCAGCAGAAAGTGCCATCAGCCAGGGAACTGCAGACACTGCTTTGGGTCACAAGGGAACTGGAAGAAGTAGTTTGGGAAGATCGGAGAAAATTGAAGCAAAGTGAGAAGCATCACAGACTGACAGCCCCATCTCACTCTCTCATCTGTGACCAGCCCTTCCTATTCCAACTTGTTTCAAGCCTGTAACCCATTCCTCATTTAACTTACACCATTTTATGAGGTTTGGGATTAGTTAGTGGCGAACACAACACACTCTAATCAGGGACCAGACCTGAGAAATCTACAGTCCAATATGGTAGCCACCAGCCACATGTGACCAATTAAATTTGAATAAACTAAAATTAAAAATTCAGTTCCTCAGTCACACCAGTCACATTTTAAGTGCTCAATAGCCACATGTAACCCATGGCTACTGTGGAGGGCAGCACATGTAAGAACATGTCCATCATCGCAGAAAGTTTGATTGGATGGCACAGTTATAGATCCATAAAATGACACAAAACCAAATGTGAAACAATGCCCAGCTGGAGTGATTGGGGGTGCAGGGGGAAGGGTAACAGATGAAATAAGATATGGCAGGCAGAATAATGGTTTATTTAGATTTTTCTTTTTTCTTCTTCCTCTTCCTTCTCTCAGGAGTTAGATTTTATGCACAAGTTTATTTCTATAGGGTCAGAAAAATAATGGAACATAAAAACAAAATCTTTTGAGTGTCTACCACAGGTCAGATACTTTCATATATAGCTGATTCTCTTTATTTGTGATAATTGCGTTCTATAAAGTTGCCTTGAAAACTAAACTAGTGAATACTATACTTTACCCTTAGGGGAAACGCAGGGTTCTGCCCTCTGGAGCCTCTGGTCAGAACACATTCACCACCAGATCAACACATAGCCATGTGTTATGTGTGTGTGTGTTTCTTTTTAAAGACACTGATGGTTAACTTTATGTGTCAACTTGACTGGGCCAGGGGTGCCCAGATACTTGGCCAAACACTAATCTGGGTGTGTCTGTGAGGGTTTCCTGATGAGATGAGCATTTGAACCAGTGGACTCAGTAGAGCAGATTGCCATCCCCCCTATGGATGTGCCTCATCCAATCAGATGAAGGCCTGAATAGAACAAAAAGGCTGGGTGAGACGAAACTCCTGCCTGGGTTGGGACACTGGTCTTTTCCAGCCTTCATATGTGAACTGAAATATCAGCTCTTCCTGGGTCTCCAGCTTTAAGCGCTCAGATGGGAATTTACACTATCCGCTCTCCTGGGTCTCAACTGGCCAACTACAGACCTTGGGACTGCTCAACCTCCCTAACCACATGAGCCAATTCCTTATAATAAATCTGTACCCATCCCATCAGTTCTGTTTCTCTAGAGAATCCTGACTACTTCAGACACCTTGTTTAGTGTCTAATTGATTCATGAACATGGAACTCACAGCCAACACCACCCTAATGATTTAACGAAGCTTCTTTAACACATGTGTTTTCTCTGTAAGGCACCTCAGCCTTCTTATGCATAGGAACACTTTAACACTATGCTTGGAGAATAATTGAAATGACTAAACCACCAACGAAATTCACAAACGTGAACTATATGGCACTAAACAGGCAAAAAGAGTATTTGTTCACAGTATGAGCATTTCTATAGCAAACACTCAGTGATGGCTACAGCACATATCTCGCCTCACCTATTTGAAATCATTAGTCTCCTGTGTCCTGGTTGTTTACTTTTTTCCTTGGAAAGCAACAAGCAAGAATGCAAACTAGTAAATATTGATCGGGCGCCTACTGTGAGTAGGGTACTGTGCTCAATGCAGTGGCAGATTTCAGTCTATTCCCTATGGCTGGCATTTGTCTAAGTGCTCATTTCTGCATGTGAAGGGGATTTCCAAACATTCGCTCAAGCCTGGTTGGTGTTCACTGTGACATTTTGAGAACTTGTTACTAATGGTGATCTCTGATGATTTTCAGTCAACAAACGCCATTTTTGCAAGCCTGGCTAACTTAGAAAGCTGTGAGATGAATAGTTTGGACTTGGAGGACCCATGTTGACCACATCCAGTTCTACCAGTCTATAGTTGTGTCGCTCTAAAGTGAGGGAGTGAGCGCCTCTCAGCCTGTTTCTTTATATAATGAGGAAATCAAAACCTGCTTCCTAAGGCATTCATTAAGGCATTAGTCCAATAAGTAATCTATGACACAGGCACCAAACTGTTCCTTAAGGCACAGCTGCTTTCTGGGAGCGTGCCCACCCACATCTGGAATGCAAGGCTCTTTGGGTCTGCAGAGCCCTGGAGGGTTGGTCTGCTGGCTTGAGACTGGGGCCAGAACAGAGCTAATGGGAGTAGCTTTGGAGCTGGACTTGCAGCAAGGAGATCAACATTGAGGCTGGACAGAGGAGCCCCTGGCCAAGTGTTTGCTGATAGCCTGGGAGAGAGAGGTGGCAGAGGGGCTGGAGGGGTCCTGGCCCTAACCTGGACGTCCAGGTGTTTGTGCTTTGCAGCGCAAAGCCCTCATTCTCCACAAACTTTCAGCAGTGTCCACACCCCAAGTGCCCTGTGAGCACTTTGTTTCATAGCCTTTATGGAAGCGAGCTGGTTCTCCTGCTGGGCCCATGAGCACCACTGAATCTGGGCCAATGCAATAAAGGTCCTAAGAGTAACTGGACAGGCCTTTGCACTGGAGCCCCTCCTAAAAGGCCCCAGAAGCAACGTACTTGGAGGTTGGTTTCAGATCACAGCAGAGCACCTCGCAATTAGCCCCACAAGTGGCACACACAAAGGGCAGTCTCAACAGGCACCAGAGCCCGAGTGAGGCTGGGGTCCTTCACTCCTCTAGGGGAACCTCTGTGGCTGAGAGATCCGTCCTGATTCTCAATCACGACACCGAGGTTTGGGGCCCATTTCATGTGTCAGCCCCTCCTAGCATTTGCGACGTGGGTTCTTCTTTATATTCTTAATTATAAAACTTCTGCAGGGTCAGGAACCCACAGCAGAGACCTGGAAGTGGGTGGGATGGGATGGGATACATTTGTGCCTACAGAGACCGTGCTGATTTCTGAGTGCCATTTGAACGTGCTTAGCAGAGTTCCTGGAACACATTAAGTAGACAACCTATTTTACTTGCATTGGTTTGAGTAAAACACACCCTTAGAAGATCCTCACTGCCTTCAGCGACACAGGCCACCACAACCCAGGCTCTGTGCTAATCCCCATCTAACTAGCTCCCCCACTGAGTAGTACAGACACCATCTTCAGCCCTACGACCCCAGTTCTATTAAGGCTGGGGATCTATGAAACACTGGGAAAGCATGTTTGCCAAAAGGCTACATGGCAAAGTTTAATCCACTCTAAAAAGGACCTTTGACGCACACACCCTACAGTGAGCAGTCACGAGGTCCCTGCGAAGCAGCCCAAGCCCGGGAGGCCACAGACCTGCTCCCTTCCACATCTCAGGGCTTCACTCCTTTGATTGGGTACCTGACACCTCAGCATGTTCAGCCTCCAGAATTTCCGAGCACTCCACCCTTGCTAAGCACTCCAGAATGCCAGTGGTGCCCCCAGCTCACTCTGCCTCAGTGTCCCCTCCTCTCTGGCTGAGCAGCCACACTTAGACACAAGGACCAAAACCCCCTTTCCCTGGCAAAGTCCCTCTTGTCTTTATATCCTTTGTCCTTGATTTTCAGAGTCCTTTGCCCAGCATATCCCCTCCATAATTCATCCTTACATCACAGAAATATTGCATTAGCTAAGGCCAAGTGCAGAGGCCCAAAATGAAAGAAAGAATGTCTAGTACTTATCCACAGTTCTTGAGCACCCCTCTTCCTGGTCTGACTACTGCTGCCAACCCTGACCCCACGCCCCACCCTCACCCTGGATTTCATCCAGAACAGCTGGGTCTCATGAGAATTAGAAATTCTTCACTCTATTAGAAATTGCAGAGCTCCCATTATAGAAGTTGAGTCATAAATACAAATTGTATGTTTTATGCACGTTAAGTGAATTTCACCATGAGTCTCTGCCAAGTGAAGCTGGTAGAGATATATGGGCCACAGTTGGTGGTAACAGCTGTATCTTATCCTTTCAGGGTGGAGGTCACATGAGGAGAGTGACCCCACTCACCCAGGCTCAGGCCATCCACTGGCACCACTCAGATGCAGGGACATGGTCCCCAGGGAAGGAGTCCCTGTCCCTCCTTCCTAGTGACACTTCAGAGCAGAGGGACCACCATCTGCGAAACTCACCACCACTGAGTGCAGGAAGATGATAAAATGGATCCCAGCTATTACTGTTACACGGACATACAACATGTAACTACACAAACGTACCAGTGCAATGAAGGCAGGCAATGAAGAATCACAGTCCCATTCACATTCCTCTTGAGGACCAGAATAGGAAAAGGACAAACGGACAGACCAGGTGCGTACTCAGACTCTGGCTCGGGGCACGGTGCAGGTGTGTCAGGCTCCAGGAGGCACCAGTGAGACCTGAGATGCAGGCCAGCCTGCTGACCAAACCCATATGCACAGAGGGCCATGCTGGCCTCGCCAGCCTCCTTGCCCTGTCTCTTTCCTGTCAGTGTTAGATTGCAAACTGGCCTCACACACAGAGGGCAAGAGGAGATGGCAGAGGCAGGCCATTCCAGATAGGTAGGTGGCAGGTGTAAAAGCAAGGGAAGTCACGCACGAGGCTTGTCATGGGCAACCCGTCAGACAAGTAGCCCTCTGCCCCTGCCTGCCAGAATCTTAAAAGCTGATAGAGAGGCCTTAACTGGGTTCAGTCATGGCTCCATTCCAGGTGGTCACCAACACATAACTCTCTCAAGGCTGCATCCTTGAAACGGTTCCCCCTCTGGGCACGGTGGACTGAATGCACATTCCTAGGACAGGAAAGGGGGTGCGGAGCCTGATTACAGATCCAGCTCATGGGATGGTGGCATCCTTTCAATGACCTCCTCAAACAGACAGCCACAACATCTTTTACCTTTTGCATCCATTCCCTGTGACCTCACTTTCCCCTTATGCAAAAGCAGCTCTATTTGCAAAGGTATAGTGTACTGATCACACAAATGTGTAAGTGACCGGCTAAGGCTGAGGCCAAAGGAACAAAGCTCTAAGTGTGGAATTTCAGTTCTCAACAAAAAGGTGAGAGGGATGTTTTTCTTCTGGCTGGGGTTAGGAGAGCTTCTCCCATTCTTAAACCTGGCCACGCAGGGACGCATTCTACCCCTCAAGAGGATACAGTAAGGTAATATCTGACTTAAAAAAAAAAAAACCACAATGAAACTGGTGGTTTTATTTTTATCACTCAGATTCAACCTACGTTGTTTCTTGTGCCACCTTGTTAATCCTGTTTGAATAAATCTGACCAAATAAATGCCCCATCTATAGACATAAGAAACCAATTATATATTTGAGAAGAGCTGACAGGAACTTTTCAGAATGCCATCAGCTCCAGGGGATGGACTATTTCGACATTTGATCATGGAGAGAATCACCGGGTTTGGATGGTGGGATTGGAGGTGGGGTCTCAGAACCTTCCCAGTGCCACCCTCCCCCCAAATGCATCCTCCGTTCTCTCCCCATACCCCCTTAGGGTGCCCTGAGAAGCAGAAAGAGAATCAAGGGCCTGACCCTTTCTCTGCTTACTCAGCTGACATCAGCTGAGATCGATAAAGCCTAAAGCTTATTCTATTCAAATTCACTTCATTATCTTTTTTTTGTTGTTGTTAACTACCTCTTTTGAAGGGTTGTTGTCTAATGAGCCCTGTGCTGGGTATTCTCCGCCTGTCCCTCTCTCTGTACTCCTACCCTCTCCACTTTGTCTGGGCCTGGGATGCTGTCATCTACAAACTCCGCCATCCAGTTTTCTTGCTTCTGGTTGATTCTTGAGAGTGGGAGACATGTGTAGAAAATTAGAATATTCCAGAAAAGAGAGATTGGGGTATGTGTTTATTAAGCCAGGCTGTGGCTGCATTCCTCCACCTAAGACCCAAGTTACAGGAGGGCAGCCCACAACTGCTCCGTCTGGTGGTCGGTGGGCCTGGGGGCACAGGCTAGAAGGGAGGGGCTGCCCCATCACTCCCCAGGCCCTTGACCCCTGCCTACTTCTTTACAGAGAATTCTTTTCCTTGAACTCTTTTATTTACCCCTTTCGAATGTGCCATGTGTTTCCTGCTGGGACCCTCTCCTATAAGTGTGCGTGATATGTTAGAACAGAAATACCTGAGCTATTTATCAGAATAAATAGACATATATTGGGAGACTTTGCAAATCCTTTTCTATGCAGAGACCATAGCTCCAGAACGCCCCTTCTTGATCAGTATTAATGTAAATGCCCTTCTGAGGGGACTTGAAAGTTTCTAAGTATTTATAGGTAAGAGTGTGCAAAAGGGCACACATGGACAACCTGGCACACAGGGAAAGGTTGGAGATCTGGCTTCCACACACCCTCCAGGCCACCTTCCCAACATCCAAGAGACCTGGGTCTCCTCAGTCTCCACCCCTTACATCAAATACCGCCCCAGTGAGGATGGGCCCCTGCAGTCCGGCCAGCATCACAGGCCAAGCACAGAGTGTTGCTCAAAATTCATAAGGGGCTGCCATTCTCTTTTCTCAGATACTGGCCCCAGAGCACCTATTTCTCATTTCCTGTGGAAAACATTGTTTGGAGCCTCCTCAGTTTCAGAAGCTGGCTCTTTGAAGGGAAGGAACTGGCTTCTTTGATTGTGCCAGGGCAGCAGGAGCAGAAACCAGACAAGCTTTGTAAAGTGTGAACACTGATTTCTGGTCAGAGACGAAGAGCACACAGGTGCTAACGGTACTACTTTGAAGGGGTTTAGCATGCGCGAGTACAGTCAGCGGCTCTCTCGGGAGCGCTGCATCCTAAAATAAGGGGAGGTGGATGGGAGGGGCTACCCTGGAGGGCTGGCCTGGTCTGTGGCGTGTTTGGAAGTGACTTAGGACACAAGGCCCTTTACAAAACTAATGGGGAAGATGATGGTTCTTAGAGAATTTTTGCTTTGTATGTAATGCTGCATCCTGAATATAGTTGATCTCCTTCCAAGAGAAGGGTGAAAGGTTTCAAGTTAATTATTTTCTTTTTGTAAAGTCTGTTTGTACCCAGGATAGCAGACAAAATGTTTCGTCCCTTTCAAAATAGAGTAATTTGTGCCCTCCTGAATATCAACTGTTCTGGTGATGATTGGGCAGCTTATTCCTTCAAGATGCTGTTTGTTCTACATCTCAGTTTTAATGATTTGACCAGCATAAATCTAAACACTAACTCCATGGTTCCTCTTTACCTGAATATTTCAGGGAAATGGGCTTTGGAAGTCCGATTTCAACAATAATCAATTCAGCTATCCTTCCCTTCTCAAAAATCCAATAAATTCTCAGATTAAGGAATTCATTCATTATTGGACAGTCAATCAAATTGATTACGGTATTTCAGCAAATCCAAGCTATTACAAGAGACATCCCGATTTCAAAAATACTAAAATGTAAAACAGTTCATGTTAGAATCAATGAGATCCAGCAATAACAACAGCCAACATCTGAGAGCTTATCATGTGCTAACTGTAATTCTAAGCACTTTACATATATCAGTTCATTTAAACCTCAGTCCAACATCCAAATTGGGAATGAAGAAGTTAAATTGTCACTCTTTGCAGATGACATGATGCTATATGGAGAAAACCCTAAAAACTCCACCAAAAAACTATTAGAAACAATAAGCGAATACAGTAAAGTTGCCGGCTACAAAAATCAATATACAAAAGTCCATTGCATCCCTATATACTAACAGTGAAATCTCAGAAAAAGAAATTTAAAAAACAATTCCTTTTGCAATTGCAACAAAAAGAATAAAATACCTAGGAATAAACTTAACCAAGGATGTGAAAGACCTATATGCTGACAACTATAAGACATTTTTAAAATAAATTGAAGACACAAAAAAATGGAAAGACATTCCATGCTCATGGATTGGAAGAATCAACACAGTTAAAATGGCCATATTACCCAAAGCAATATACAGATTCAATGCAATCCCCATAAAAATCCCAATGGCATTTTTTAAAGAAATAGAACAAAAAATTATCAGATTTGTATGGAACTACAAAAGACCCCTAATAGCCAAAGCAATCCTAAGAAAAAAGAACAATACTGGAGGTATCACACTCCCTGACTTTAGCTTGTACTACAGGGCTACAATAATCAAAACAGCATGGTATTGGCAGAAAAACAGACACACAGACCAATGGAATAGAATTGAGTACACAGAAATAAAACCATATAAATATGGACAGATAATTTTTGACAAAGAAGCTAAAAACATACAATGGAGAAAAGACAGCCTCTTCAATAAATGGTGCTGGCAGAATTGGAAAGCCACGTACAACAGAATGAAACTGGACTGCTATCTGTCACCATGTACCAAAATTAATTCAAAATGGATCAAAGACCTAAACATAAGACCTGAAACAATAAACCGCATAGAAGAAAACATAGGTACTAAACTTATGGACCTTGGGCTCAAAGAGCATTTTATGAATTTGACTCCAAAGGCAAGAGAAGCAAAAGCTAAAGTAAATGAATGGGAATATACCAAATTTAAAAGCTTCTGCACAGCAAAAGAAACCATAGACAAAATAAAGAGGCAGCCAAATGAATGGAAGAAGATTTTTGCAAACAGCGCCTCCAATAAGGGGCTAATATCCAAAATATACAAGGAACTCATACAACTCAACAACAACAAAACAAACAATCCAATTGAAAAATGGGCAGAGGACCTGAAGAGACATTTCTCCAAAGAGGACATACAAATGGCAAATAGACATATGAAAAAATGATCACTAATCATCAGAGAAATGCAAATAAAAACCACAATGAGATATCACCTCACCCCAGTACGAATGGCTATCATCAACAAGACAAATAGTAACAAGTGTTGGAAAGGCTGTGGAGAAAAAGGAACCCTCATACACTGTTGATGGGAATGCAGATTGGTGCAGCCGCTGTGGAAGGCAGTGTGGAGGTTCTTCAAAAAATTACGAATAGAATTACCATATGACCCAGCAATCCCACTCCTGGGTATCTACCCAAAAAAAATCTGAAAACATTTATCCATAAAGACATGTGTGCTCCAATGTTCACTGCAGCTTTATTTACAGTGGCCAAAACATGGAAACAATCAAAATGTCGTTTGATAAATCAATGGATAAAGAAGTTGTGGTATATATACACAATGGAATACTATTCGCTGGTAAGATGAAATAGTACCATTTGTGACAACATGGATGGATCTTGAGATTCTAATTCTAAGCGAAATAAGTCAGACAGAAAAAGTAGAGAACCATATGATTTCACTGATATACGGTATATAAAACTGAAAACAACAAAAGAACAAGACAAACAAATGAAGGAACAAAAACTCATAGACACAGACAATAGTCTAGTGGTTACCAGAGAGTAAGAAGAGGGGGGGGCTCTAGAAAAGGGAAAACAGGGTCTAATATATGGTGATGGAAAGAGAACTGACTCTGGGTGGTGAACACACAATGTGAGATATAATGTATTACAGAACTGTACACCTGAAATCTATGTAACTTTACTAACAATCGTCACCCCAATAAACTTTAATTTATAAAACAAACAAACAAAAAACCTCAGCCCAAGCCTATGAGTTAGATCATATTATCAACTTAATTTCATAGAAGTGGAAAACCAGGCTTAGAGAGGTAAAGGTGACAGAGCCTGGGCAAATCCAGGCATTGGACTCCAAGGTCTCACGTCTATTGTTTTCCTATCAATTATTCCCGCTACCTACTGGAGGGAAGTACATTCTCTGTGGGCAGTGTCATGCTTAAATTCCAGCATCTACCATCTTTCCCCGAAAACAAAACCTAACCGGAAAATAAGCCCTAGCATGATTTTTCAGAATGACACCCCTGAACATAAGCCCTGATGCGTCTTTTGGAGCAAAAATTAATATAAGACCCAGTCTTATTTTGGGGAAAACATGGTAGTTAATATTCAACAAAGTCTAATTGTTTGCTAAATAAAACAAATACCATTTTAAAGATGAATAGCCTTTAATGAGAACAGTACTTGCCAAGAGTTATGTAAATAACCATAATATTAAGACCTCATCACCCAAGAGACATACAGCCCACAGGTTCTATAATCTGACCCATTTTCTGGAGAATTGTACAGCCCAGGGGACCACTGATTATCCTTAGACCAAGGAAAGAGGGTGTTTCCTGCTCTAGCCACCCCCTGGTCAACCCCACACCAATGGACAGTGACCAAGGGAACATGCCCACTCAGATTGGACCCCCATTTCACACTAGGGCTGCCAGAACCTCAGAATTCTCTGTCAGACGGATGCAAGACCGCTGCCTGGGTCTGCATGGACTATTTCCCCTACCCATCTTCCTAAGGAGGGATTATGACACAGCTGCTTGTGGGGTGTAGACATAGCTGAGATTCATGAGGCAGGAATGGGGTACTTGGCTATTGCTCTGGAGCCAATTTGCCTGAAACTACCAGGTTCCTGTGCCAAGTCCCCAAATGCTCAAATTCTATGTTCAAACCAGGTTATCATGAAGGCACGTTCGTCTAGGTGGGAGGCAGAACCCTACATTTGTTAGCTTGATTTGTAACTGAAAGATTGATACGTGGGCCTCCATTTGTACTTTCGCTTTGGGCCCACACATATTAGGTATGAGAACATAATTCTGCATGCTTTGGAGTTTGACTGTGTGTTGGGTGTATGTTCCTTGAAAATAACATTGTGAGAATTTAAATGACCCCAGGGACCAGTGCAAATAACTCTTTTATTTTCAGCTGAAGGACATAAGGCCCAAGAGAAGCAGCTAATGTCAGGAATGGAAAAGATGGGTGGTTTCAAATAACTAACAAATTCAAAAGAAGGAAAATTATACATTTATATGCAAAGTTAATAAACTACTTTTAAAGAATTAAAATGACCCAAGGTGAAGGGACAATCATGCTGCCAGACACTGCAAACTGCACTGCTTGTACTTAATGCCCAGTGATGTCAACTGTGGGCATTGTTAGGTTTCCTTTTATTACTTTTCCTTTAAATTTATGTTTTTAAATCTTTACTTCAAATCTACGGTTGATAGCAAAAATGTTTTCTAGCAGAACTCAACTATAATTATTCAAATAAAACCAACTGGATAGATGATGAATGTTATAAAATGTAACCTTATTATACACTTTCTTTAAAATGAAAGCTACCTGCAATGGAATACGTGAGAAAAGAATGAAAATTAACTCTAATAATAATTCCAACCATTGTCTCCAGAAATAAGCATACCTGGAAGTCCTTAAACATCAATTCTAAAGGATACCAAAATCATGATGTAGAAAATAACTGTTCTTCATGTTGGAAATACACACTAGATATTTTTAGAATGATAAAAAAAAAAAAAAAAAAAAAAAAAAATCCTTTAACTGAATGCTTTCTCCCAGGGGCCAGGAATTTACAGGACTTTAATGTAACAAGTATGTCCTAAAACATTCTTTTAACTTTTCAAAAAGAAAATATAATTTTTTGAGAATGTATCCAATACCTTCCAAAGAAAGCCGGAGTCACTTTTTTTTTTTCCACTTTTAAGATAAAACATCCCAGAAACCTGATGGATGCCATTCTTAATAATATAGACTGAGGCAAAACTAAAACTGGGGTAAACTAGATAATTGTACATTTTCAGGTTTGTCTTTCAGTAACCTGTAATTTTTCAGAAATCGCTGGAGGAAGATTCAGCCATTAGGCTTATGAAATGTATGCTTGAGGTGAGAACACAAAATAAAGTGAGATTTGTAAATCTTATGTGTTGGCAGTGTACAAGAAGCAATCACCTGTAAATAAGCTCTGAATTTTTCCATAGCAAGGAAATCTTCAAAGTCATGACAGGCTTTGCACCAGATCTTCGACCTTTACCTTTGGAGATGTGATTTGCATAGAGCAGTAGAAAAGCATTTAACCTAAGTCCTGAAAGTTTGAGAGAAGGTCAAGTAGTGCAGATTAAAACAGGGGGGAAAAAAAAGGAACACCGTAATGCAATTTTTGACAGATTATCTGCATAATGTCCTTTAAAATTGTTAACATTGGCTGCTAGCATTAAACAAAAACGGCTTATTTTGTACCCAATTTTTATATCTAACCTTTTTCTAATGATCAAAAGTCATGTTTTAATCTACATTCTGATTCCTTAAAAAAATAAAAATATGCATTCAAACACCCCTATCACATAGGTAATACACTTCCTTGTCTTGTAGAAAAGCTAGTCTGGCCAAGGTCATCAATCCCAAAACAGCTGGTAAATCAAGGATTAAAAGGTTTAAGTGATGTTAATGGGAGAGGAGAGGTCCATAAAAATAAAGAATGAAACACCTTTAGACATTCACCTTAGACACTGACGTTCACCTGACCAAATTCATGGTATTTGCCTTATCGTTTACAGGATCGGGTCACCTTGTGTTAGGCAACATTAGTAAGATGAGATGAATCACAATGGAACATTTCAATGTTTTGCTCTGCGAAGTTTTACCCCTTTTTCTTTATTCCTCTCTCTCCACTACCTTGATAGTCAATTCTACATTTAAAATAAAAACCAGTACAGAAAACAAAGTCAGTCAATCTCGCCTCTCTCAGAAACTGCCATGATCTGATCCCCTCAGCTATGGTATTCACACCAGGAGAAGCACTTAAGTCTCTCGGTGCTTATCTAAGTCACCTGCACAGTGTGAGAGGTGAGTGACTGCCTGTGTTCCACAGAAGTGCTGGCTCCTGGGGCAAGCTCGCCGTGGTCGGGAGTCAGGCCCCTCTCTTCAAGGAAACCAAAGAAGCTGTGACCACCCACACTAGTCTCAACAGCCAGCAGTCCCAGAGCATGAGATAGGAGACTTGAGGTGTTGGTGGATACTCGGCCCTAATGGGCCCCCAGGCTGGAGGTCAAAGACTTGGTGTCACCATACAAGGTGAAATGAACACAACACTGTTGTGATGCATGAGCTGGGCTGGTTCTGATGGAGTTGGCAGAATCTAGAGCAGGGACCCCAACCAGCATGTGGAGGGTTTACTCAAGATCCTCCAAAAAGTTTCTTTTGTTAAGCACACAATTTCAAAGACAAGTTTCTGGACCTTACCTGACATAGCTCTCGAGTAAGACCCTGCCTTATTGGCACGTCTGTCCCTCCTCTGGAGTCCCTGAACCACTCATTTCCACTCACTTCCCTCACCCCATCTGCACTGGGAGACCCAAATCCTCAGAAACAAATGAATGGTTCCTCTTCCGACAGAGACGGACACTCATCTCTGGGATTTGAGGCCGCCACAGCCCGAGGAGGGAGGACTACAGTCTCCTCATCACCACCCGAGGCTGAAACCAGAGCAAGGACAGGAGTGTGGGAGCAGCATGCAGCTGGGGAGTAAGAACTGACCTCAACGGTCAGCAGAGATGGGAAAAGGGTGCCTTTACACTCTTCTCTGCCATTACAATTTTCATAGGCAACACTATGCATCCAACTTATCTGGTAGAAGACTCGCCTTCCATGGCAACACCCAGTCTTTGATTCCAGTCTGAAGGCCTGCTTGGGTGGCATGTCCACCATGCTCCTCAATACAGCCTGTCGTGTGTTCTGGGGCAGATGGAAGGGGCCGTGTAGGGACTGGTAGTGAACATGGACGCCATCCCCTGTAGCAGCTTATGTCATGACATCATTCACTACTGAGAGTGGCATGAAGAGAAGAAAATGCACTTGGTCATCCAAAATAGGGGACAGTAAGTAAAATTTGCTTTTCTCTTTTTTAAATAACTAGAGAGAAAAGAAAAATCAGGCACAAAACCAGAGAGTCCCAAGCACCAATATTCTCCTTTCCAAACACCTGCCCACTGACTGGGCTCCCCTTTTGGGATTGTTGAATCCCCATAACCACCCAACAGAAACCTTTACTCTTCCCCTCTCTTTACCACACATCTCAGGTGCAAAAAACGCAAAGCCAATGCATGTTAAAACAGGAATTATTAAAAGGAGAACTTTCCATCAAGAGCACCAAATAGTTAATATGAAGAAAATTATCATTTTCAGGTTGAAAATGGGCTGTGATACTTGATCAATGGTTTCCGTAATGAATAAACTGTTTCTTCCACAGTGAAAATACTCCATGAACTTTTCTTTGTCGTTTCCTTTATATGAAGTTGAAAGCTAATTCTTTGACAATTAGCAATCTTTTCTTTCATATCGATTCAACTTTAAGAATAAAGCCACCATGCAATGCAGCTCTGTCAGTGGGAGAAAGTAAGAAGGAACTTGTCAGGGGGTTTTTCTGACAAAATATATAATGAAAGCCAAAAGAATCCTGGCTTTTTTCCCAAAAAATGAATGTGAAATAGATTTAAAAATCAAAATTTATTAAGGTGCTCATGATATTGAAAAGCACAGAAGACTAACTGCAGTCGAGTAAAATATATACAATTAGAATCCTCGTTTTGAAAGACTTTAATGAAAGTCATATTTGTTAGAGTTGAAAACACATAGAGAGGTATGTTAAGTAAAGCATAAAGCATACACTCATGTAAACTAATTGGATAATGACATATATTACCACAACTGTCAGCTTCCACTGTGCCTTTAAAAGTTTCTTTTGTTAAGCACACAATTTCATTGTTAAAATACCAAAACACCAAAAAAATACCTGTTATACAACATTCAACCTAGCACACATCCTTGCCACATCTGAGTGAAAATAAGCACTCTGCTATTTTCTCATTTTCTGTTTTCTGGTCGTTTCCATGGGGTATATTCACTGTTTATTGCTTCAGCTTCGCTGAAACTGTCAAAGTTTAGTAGTTTAAAATTGCACACTGTGATATTCATTTCAATTTCTCCATTCTTCAGTTCTGAACCAAGATTGCAGTTTGCAGAGCCTCTAGGCTAAGCCAGAAAACTATCCATTATTTCATAGGACCCTCACAAAAAAGGTAACCCAGAGTGAAACTACCAGGGGACAAAAAGGGCCGTTGTCTGCCAAACAATCAAAATCCAGTGAGAATGACATTATTGTAACCAGTGCTAACACTGCCCATGCCAGCCTATACAATTCTCAGCCTCAAAAGCTTTTTTCCTTCCTTTCTTTTTTTTTTACTTGTCCATTGAACTATTTTTAGATCCAAGAAATTAGAACTTAAAAGGCAATCAAAAATGATTCCCAAATGAACATCTAGAGCATTCTATCAGAAGGAACCTCAATGGATGAATTAATGCTTCATTATTCTCACAGCTCTGTTAAATGGTAACAGAACATCACCTCCAAGGAATATTCCCTTTATCTGGCTGGCCCTGGCCCCCTAGATCTGGGTCCAAGAACACCGCAGCTATTTTCACAACTATTTTCAAAGGTGGGGCTGGCACACAATTTTGCAATCACCAGAACATAACTTTTTACCAACTTGAGAGAGAACAAAAGTCGCTGTTGCCCAAGTAGCAACAGTCAGTGATGAAACTATAGGTGGCAATTCCAGCCCCACCTAAATCCTAACAGCATGTTACTCCTGCACAGGGGGGGTTCCAAGCTGAGTTCAGCAACCACAGAAAGCACCAGAAGAAACAATCATTCTGCCTCCGGGTCACACAGTGTCTTGTACCCAGGTACCACCGGTTCCTCAAGGACTCCAAGCACAGCCCCAGGGGCCAGCAGACATGCCCCCTGGGCTTCCACAAAAAGGTCCCGCACCATCTCAACCACCCTGGCTCCACCTGTGATCCAGATAGAAGTCACAGCACTTCAGACAACCAGACACTCCCCCCCTTTAAACCCCCCCAACTCTCAGTTAAAAAACACAGCAAATTGTCCCCCCAACATTCACCCCTCTCCCCATGGAGCCCAAGGATGTCTCCTCCTCCTGCAAGGGAGAGCCAGCAGCCTACCTCCTGTGCCCACGTCCAGCTGCCTGTCTGGTCCAGAGCTCTGGGACTCCAGTCCTCTGGGTGCTGAGAGCCAGCTCCTGTGAATCACGAACGTCCTGTGGCAGCAGGCTGGGTCTCCGGCAGCCGCGGCAGTGATGCGCACAGCTTGAGACCATCCACAATTAACCAAATATTGTACGGCAGCAACAAATCAACAACGAAAACCAGAGCGCAAATCAAGCCAAGTACCATTTCAGAGGGATGCTGAAAGCTGAAGTCACCGAACGCTACATTTCTTCTTCAAGATCATTCCAGCCAGCTCCTTCTGCTATTTTTACTGTACCATAATGCACTAGGTCTGGCTTTTACCCTATTGAAAGAACATGAATATATTATTATCCACACAAAAGAGCAGGTTATTGTTTATGAATTACCAGCCTTCCCAGCAACAAAGGCTATTTTCATAAGAAAACTCAATTTCATTTTAGCTCCAATTTGATTACCAGCTGAAGAAAAGAAGCTCTGCTCCTAACCCTCAAAGGATTTTTATTCATACCATTGAATGGGCTTTATTGCTTCCTTTTCAAAACTGACGTAGAAAGCTTTTAGAGTAAAACATTGACAAAAAATTATTGCGCTGCTATTTTGTGCAATAACAGAGCTGAAGAGGGCAATGATTTCTCAGACATCCTTCACTGTACTTCAGAATAGCAAAGGCTAGAATTAATGACAGACCAGAGAGAGGAGGCAAGCTCAGGTCTCACAATGCACGTCAAATCTAAATGATCACTATACATTGAAAAGCCCCCAAAAAAGCCCACAGCTGATTGATTCACGGCTTTCACAAGAAAGACAGGCTTGAAGAGTTTATTGCACCACAATTTACTCGGAATTATCATAAAAATAAATGTAGAAGCTGAATGTCACCCTGGCACGCTCCAAAAACACACACCCAGGGACAAAGTTCATGCAGGCATTATCACAGCGCACACTCTCGCAGCCAAAGCTGAGGCTGTCAGGGTATCCATGATCAGGGCTTAACTTGCTACTGACATGTTGGGCCAGGCTTGACTTGGGCTCCGTGGAGAATTCCACCCCTGAGATACACACACACACACACACACACACACACACACACACACACACACACTGGAATTTTTTTCCATCTTCACAATTTAAAATGGGAAAAATCCACAGCTGGGAACAATGGCCTAGCAGTCCAGAGGCCGAACCTGCTCACTTCACACCTGAATTGTCCTGGGGTTGCCCTGGACGGTGTGTGTCTGTCCCCTTGTTTGTTTGCATTCCCCAAGGAAGCTATAAGTTCTCAAGGACTCAAATGCCCACAAGAAGAGTTTGGAGATAAATGTTTAAATAATACAGGTAGTTAGCACGAAAATGACTTTCTCCACATGCGCAGCACTTCTCTTTTCATTAAAATGTGAGCAATATGGCTAAGCTAGTGGCGTTGCCAAAGGAACCTGCACTTGATATCATGCAAATAAATCTACTGTCTAATGCCTTGGTGTTCCAGGTGCTCCGACCAATTGCCTGATCACGTAGACGCCTCAGGCAAGATCGAACCAACCAAAACTGAAAGGATGCTCTTAAAATCTATTAGCCAAGAGGTCAATTCTTCTACTTACTTATATGTATGGCACCATTCGGACTTACAAGTAAAGAACGTGCAATCTTCTATGTTGCATTGGCAAAAGCAACATTTATATTTAAAAACAAACAAACCAACGAAAGGCAAAAGCACCTCAGCTGGCCGTGACATTTTTTAAAGGGTATTGAATTCAAAAGTCAAATGCTGGTGTGTTTGCAACTCCTCTGTCAGTCAGGTGATTTGAACTTCACTGTTTAATAGGAAACAAAGATTTCCAGTTGTAATACATTGTTTTCAATGACTATCCTCCTTCCCCTGTCCCTGAACGGCCACTATGCTTTAACCACTAGCACTGCACGTTGACAATGTCAAAGTTGATATTTAAAAAGCCAAACTTCCATCAAGCACTCATGTGCTTACAGATTTTAAATGTTCAGCATTGATTTGACAACAAAAAGCCAAAAACTAAGGCCTATTGCACTTTTCATTGGGTTTCTTGGCATTCTGCACATACAGCTTATTCAATTAATAACACACAACACATTCTACAGTCGAATCTTCACATTAGTTACAGTCTATAAAGTCATTGTAAACGCTGAATTAGTAAATACTAACCATGGCCCCTGGAGAAATACAGGGGTGGGTTCCTGCGAGAATCTGGTCACATGTTCATCAACCGATCACTTCATAACTTTTACATGTTTCTGTTTAAAGACACTTTAATATACGGTGTTGATTCATTAACATTGAACTCACAGCCAACAGCGAGCACTGTAAGTCACAGCTGAAGGAAGTTTATCTAACACACACATTTTTTCCATGAGACATATCACAGCCTCTTTGACTTAAGCACACCAGACAGCACTTAAGCACTATGCTTGGATACCATTTTGAACAACAAAATCACCCCCCAGGAAAGCACAGATATTTGAAAAACATAGCACTAAGACTGTGAAAAAAACATGTTTCTAGTACTAGAACTCAAACAAGAAGAGGAGGTATTGTCTTGTTCCACCTCAGTTTTCAACATGGTCGACTCAAATTTTTTGCCACACTGCCTGTCTTTGAATGAACTCTAAAGCTCTACAAGTATTGATGTGGGGTGGCAAATAAATTTTAGCAAGTAGGCGAATTTGCAAATACAGAATCCATGAATAATAAGGGTCAACTTTATTCTTTTTTTTACTTAAGGCCATTTGATATTATGTCTAGAAAGCTCCTATGGACTGAACTGTGTCCCCAAAAACGTATATGTTATAGCCCTAACCCAATTGTGACTATTTGGAAACAGGTCCTTTAGGAGGTAACTAAGGTTACATGAGGTTATTGGGGCAGGGTCCTCATCAGGAAAGGCCCTGAGAAAAGGCCTTGTGAGGACACAGCAAGAAGACAGCCACCTACAAGCAACGAGAGAGCCCACACTGGACACCAACTCTGCCAGCACGTCCACCCTCCACAACTGTGAGAAATAAATGTCTGTTGTTTAAGCCACCCAGGTTATGGTGTTTTGTTACAGAGGCCCAAGCTAAGACAAAAGCAAACAATGGAACAGAGATATGGCATTTTAAATCAACCAATAATCATTAGTTGAACTACTGTTTATCAACTGGCAGCCACAATGAGTAGGACAGGAGCTGATTGGAGGGTGATAGAGATGTGAACCATACCTTGACCTTGGAGAACGCTGGGCCTATGTTTGGAGGAACGGTGACACTCAAGGCTGGTATGAAGGAGCAATGGCTCTGAGAAAAGAAAGAACAGCAGTCCCCAGGTCAGAGGGAGGTCTGGCTAGAGCAGGGAGCTAGGAGACACGGCTGCAGATAAGGAGTCACTGGGTGTCAGTCAGGCCTGAATACCCACCCAACAGGGTCAATTTTTCAAAATATAGGCCTTGGACCCCTGACTTCGCAATTACCTGGGAGTCTATAAGAAATAGAAGTTTCTGGATCCACCTTGTTGTAGGGCCCTGGGAATCTGACCTTCTAACCCACCACCCTAGGGGACCCCTAGTCCTCCTTAAGTTAAAAAAAAATGCTGTCACCAGCTGAGCAGATAAAAAGAGTCAACTTACCTAAAGAAGTTGACCGGTATTGAACAAACTTGCACAACAGGTAAACTATAGGCTCTATAAATGAGCCCCCTCTCCGCAACGCCAGCTCACCTCTCACCCCACCCAGGCGCACTGGCGTTTGCAGACGCTCAGCAGACGCTCAGCGTTTGTAGTCATTCTCATCTCAGAAAAGTACCCTCCGCTGTGCTCGTTGAAAGCTTAATTGGGAAGGCAGGATGTTCTTAGCCTTTCACGAGTGTTAACTTCAAGGGGCAAAGGCAGACACAAAATAGCCAGGCTCTACCCTCCCTGATCAATGACTTTATGCTCAAAATAAATACAAAGGAAACAGTGAAAATGGAAGAAAACTTTTTTCCAAGTTGTTGTGGTGTCCAGAGAGCAAAAAAAGAGCAGATTTTGTCATCAGACAGACCTGTAATTTGCTTGTGGGCTAATTTGTTCTGCCTCTTGGTTAAACTATGAACTCAAGCACCAGGAGCTCCTCTCATTTGTCTATGATTTGTAGAACCTGGCACACAACAGGTGCTCAGTCAAAGTATTAAAATGAAATGTTTTCAGGCATTCTGGATCAGCTAGAGATCTAATAAAGATAAAAATCCTGAGTATTGCCTTATATGTTGACTAAGGCCAAATGCTAAAAATTAATGTAATTAGAAAAGATGACCATGAGTTCAAATACTACGAGTTTGTTTACCTAAAAAAAAGAGAGAGACTTGAAAATATAAGGTCCCACTTAACATTTTTAAACAGTTTAGAACTCCTTTTGGTCACTTGTTTTTTTCCTCCCTCCTCATCCTCCATATATATATAAACCTCCATTCAACTGACAACTTGCAGCTGACTTCTAGCATTTGGAAGAAAAGACACAGAAGCTCTGATCAATGAGAAACTTCCTTACCCTGTAAGCAGTTCTTCAACTATTTGAAATCAATAGTCATAGAATTTGGGTTCCAGAAAGTCAAATTGGATCTTCGAGAGGTTTAGAACGTCCTGCTTTTTCTATCCTTATGTTGCATCCCTTCAAGCAAAGTCAACTCCCCTGAAAAGCTAACTTTTGCAACAGATTATAAGTAAGGAGGCTCAGGAGATGGAATAGCCATATTATCACAAGCAATAAAGTCCCTATGAACCCACCACTTGAATGGCCCCATTCATCCTAACTGACAGTGACGTGCATTAATGCCATTATGGGAACATGACATTAACAAATCTCTTTCCTCTGAGTCACCACGTTAGCTTGAGAAGATATTTTCTATAAGTCTGATGGTATCATAGGAGACATACAATAGTCAGTATACATTATAACAGATGAAACTTGTAAAACTTGTTATCGTCCACCGCTCAAGAAGAATATCCAAAAATTACACCAGGATAAAAATCACTTTTAATTTTTTATTGATTGTCCAGATTTTATTTTATTCCACTTAATGTTTCAAAATTATGATCTAGATGCTTTAAGTCTGTGATATGATTGTGTACTTACTCTTTCTATTCTCCTCTTTTTCTCCCTCCTCCAATTATCGAAAGATAGAGACTCTGGCCTCATATATAATCAGCTCACAAACTCTTACAATAAATGCACATCCAAAAATTAGAATCTAGATGGGTACAAGCCACTTTAGCCTCTATTTCCATATACAAAACAGTAAGAAAAATGAGCCAGATTCAACCCAGAGTATAAATTTAGGAAATTTCAATTTAAAAATCCTTCTGGATTTTGACAAAAATCTGCTGAACTTGGTCCATTGATGTTGCCTCAATGACGGGCTCCAAGTCTTCTCACCCACTGTGGTACCTGGGAACAGGTAGGCTATCCTATGCTCCTTCATCTGGACACCAGTTGTACAGAACTGCAACCTGAAGGGAGAATTCATGCCCTAAAACATGCATTGGATTTGTCCTCATTCTACTTTTCCCCCAGAAAATGCATCCAAAGAACCTAGAGAGTGATCACTTAAGTCTTAGGAAGGAAATGTGTGCTCAATCACCCACTTCCACTCAACCCCTCAGGAGCCTTCCTGCTGAATTAAACCCTATCTTGGCCTACTGGTGGGTTTCAGGACAAGCATGATTTTAATATGAAGAATACACATGACTTTGGAACTAGCAACACCTGGTGTTAACCAGCCATGGAATAGTCAGATGTTTGCCCAGTATGTTCTAATGGCAATTCTCCAACACCAACTGGGTATCGTATAATTCAATCCAATTCTGACACTAACTACACAGAGTTTGATTATACCCCACAGGTTAAGGGCTCAGCCCCACAAGTCTGCTCCAACTTTAGATGCCAGTCCCAAGTTCTGGGTCTCCGGTTCACCAGTATTTCTGTCCAACCAGCTACAAATTTAGGGGTTCCCTCAATCCCCCTTTAGGTTCAGTAATCCAGTAGAACAATTCATATAACTCAGGAAAACACTATACTTAGGATTACTGTCTTTTATAAAGGATACAAATGAATAGCCAAATTAACAGACACACAAGGTGGCAAGGTCTGAGGCAAAGGGAAGGCAAAGAGCTTCCAGGCCCAGTGCCCTCTCAACCCATCAATGTACTTACCCATCAGGAAGCTCTCAGAACCTCATGGGTCCAGGGTTTTATCATGGAGCTTCATTACACAGGCATGATGGATTGCACTCAATCTCCAGTCCTTCTCCCATCCCAGGAGTTCAGGTTGTGGCGCTGAAAGTCTTAACCCTTCTATTGTCTCATCTATGATTGGCTGGGGGTGAGTGGGGGTTGGGATGGGGGGGAACATGGGTCATCTTATTTGCATAAATTCAGGTCAAAGAGGCTCATTATGAATAACAAAAGACACTCCTATCACTCAGGAAATTCCTAGGGTTTTAGAAGCTCTGTGCCAGAAACTGGAGCAAAGACCAAATACCACACCTAGGGGAGTAGTTGAGTCCTTGGAATATCTCCCAAGTATACAGTAGATTTGTGGTCTTCTCTGAGCATTCCAACAAGGCGGGCCCAAGCTTGGGGAGATCAGTAACACAATGTCAAGAACATGAAGAACCCAAGTAGCTCAAGTGAATGAGTTGGGGTAGGAGCCGCTTTGCCTTGGTATGTGTGTGGGGTGGGGGGGGGGGGGCATCCTTTTCTTTGCCTGTTTTCTCCTGGGCCACAGGCCCTGTCCCATCAGCACCTCCAGACCCCGCTGACCCAGGACTGGTCACCTGTGACTCAAATCATGCTCTTTCCTCCAGTTCACACCCAAGGGCACAAGAATGAGAACTGGCCTCTGTGATGGGTATGGCGCCAGGAGATCCAGAGTCCCCTCTACATGCAAATACCAGCTAACACGTCTTTATCTTATTGGTCATTCTTGTCATGTATTGGTCAGAATGGAGTGGAGCTATATGGAGCTAAGGCCAAATACGTACAGAATAGTAATCCTCACCAATATTGTAGGGTAAGTCCTATGGTGTATTAGTCAAGATTCAATAGGATATAGATATACAGAGATTTAGTATAAAGTATTAGCTCACACAACTATGGAAGCTGAGCGGTCCCACCATCTGCCATCTGCAGGCTGGAGACCCAGGAAGTCTGGTGGGTGCTGAGGACAGGAGAAGATATTGTCCCAGCTCCACAGTCAGGCAGAGAGAGAATTCAACCTTCCACCTCCCTTTGCTCTTTTCAGGCCCTCTATAGATTAGAGGCCCACCCTTCCTGGGGAGGGCAATCCACTTCACTCAGCCTACTGATTCAAATGCCAGTCTCATCTAGAAACGCCCGCACAGACATGCCCAGAACATTGTCTAACTGGATAGCTGGTCAGCCCATGGCCCAGTCAGGCTGACATGTAAAATTAGCCATGACTCACATGCTATGCTGTGCTGTAAGTGTTTTATATGCCTTAATTCATCATTCTTCATTGTGGAATAAGTGCTACTATTCCCCTGTTTTACAGATAAGACTCTAGGCACAGAGGGTTAGTTGTGCCACTGAGAAGTGGCTGCTGTGGGATTCTCAAGAGAGCAACTCTACAACTTGCTCTATTCATACACTAGCTTGGAAATTCCTCCTGGGCATCGGTGCTCCCCCAGTGCACCTGACTCTCACAATCAGATTAATCTTGAAGCTTTACTTCACTCTTCTGCCTTCTCCCCAATACCTCCCAATGCCTTTTGTGTTTGCTGGGAACTACCTGAGCCAAGGCGGCTGCTCACCCTCCTGAGGTTTCTTGCAGCAGCGCTCAGCAGCCTCCAGAGATGAGAAGGAGGCACAGACCCAGGTGTCATGCTCTACAACCTGCACCTGCTCCGGGACGCCGGTTGCATATCCAGGTACTAATGAGAAGTCTGCAGCCAACTGCCTGGTCTGGGGCTCAGTGAAAGCCTAGGTCCTGGTCACTCAGAGTCTCCAGGTGCTTTGCATGGCACTCTCATGTCCACTGTTCCTGCGGTGGAGTCCCAGGGATGCTACTCAACACGTTATCTATTTTTTCTCACCTATTTCAACTAGAACAATTTGAGTGCACAGTCTACTCACCCTTGAGCCTTCCGTGTGGAAGAAGCCAAGGGTGGTCCATGTTATCAGTGGGCCTTCACAGTCCTCCGTAAACGTGAAACATGATAGGCATGCTAAGGGGACCTCATCTTACATACACCTGGCCTTGTGGATCTCATCTGAGTTCAGATATCTGGATACAAATCAATCTGAAAATAGTCAGCTAGTACATCAAGAGTAGCTACAAGCATGTTTTTTTACTAAGAAAAAAAAAAAAAACAAAGAAGAGGCAAAGGGAAATAAAGGTCAGATATAAGAAAACATTGGCATGGCACGGGAGGACAGGGGAAATATGTAAGAGGTGAAGGAACAGAGAAAGGTTGGGAAGCTCGTGGTACTGAGGGCCAAGGAGAAGGGTCAGAGGGAAGAGAGGACAGTGCAGTGTGATGATCTCTTAAGGGAGATCGGGTCCCTATATCCCATCAAGCATAGGAGAGGACAGCACTCCAACATAAAAACATCTTTTCTTTTAAGAAATCAAAATATTACCACGAAAGTCAAAATCACCCTTGTAAGCCAGGCTTACAATAAGAAAAATCTTGAGTTAATGATTAGCTAGCAGAGAAATAGCTGAAACAATGTGTTGATGCCAAGTTCTTTCTCAACACACACACACACACACACACACACACACACACACACACACACACACGGCTTAGGGAAAAAGTACCAGAATTACTCCTGTGTATCCAAATCAAAGAAAGGAAATAAATATTGCTGAAGGTTTTTTAATGGGGTGGCAAAGCTGTTAGTGAGAGTCAAATGGCAGAAGCACAAAGCCTCTTCACAATGTAGAAAAAGAGTAGCTGTCAGTGGGAGGAATATTCTAGGGGAGAAAAAAAGGAAGAAAAAGGCAAAGGGAAGGTTGGTTCAAAGGAGGGCTATGGTAAGTGATGGCCTGAAACAAATGTGCATTGTGGAAAGTGTCTTTGAGAATAATAGAGAAGAGGTGGCTTCTACAAAGGCCTCAAAGCAGAGTTAGGGAGAAGCATAGCCAAGCCCTGTCTGCAGAGTGGTTCCAAGATAATTTGGGCAAAACTGGTGTCATAGTGTCTGGGTACCTAGAAAGCTGAATAAAGGGCAATTGAGATAGCCAGCTGGTGGCTGAGTGGGAGGTGGCTGGACCCCACGTTGTCAGCCTCCAGCAGGCGAGCCTGGGTGTGTTCTCAGAGTGGCAGCTGCTTTCCAGGAGGGGAAGGGACACGAGAACTCTCAGGGACTGGGCTCAGGGCTGGGACGGGGACAATGCTACCACATTCTATTAGCTGCATAAAACCACAGGGTCAGCTCAGGTGCAAGGATGGAGACACAGACCCAGCTTTTGTGGGAGGAGTGTAATGTGAGGTCTGACGATTAAGTTCGTGAACTTGTTACAATGATGTTGCTAACCTTTTTTGATAGCAGAGGGATTATTCATTATGAATTTGTACCAACCAGACAAACAGTTAACGAAGTTTACTATTTGGAAGTGCTGAAAAGACTGCGTGAAAAACAGATGAAAATGACCTGAACTTTTCGCCAACAATTCACGGTTCTTGCATCACGACCAATGCACCAGCTCACATAACACTGTCTGTGAGGGAGTCTTTAGCCAGTAAACAAATAACTGTATTGGAACACCCTCCCTACTCACCTGATCTGGCCCCCAATGACTTTTTTCTTTACCTGAAGATAAAGGAAATATTGAAAGGAAGACATTTTTATGACATTCAGGACATCAAGAGTAATAAGACGACAGCTCTGATGGCCATTCCAGAAAAAGAGTTCCACAATTGCTTGAAGGGTGAACTAGGTGCTGGCGTTGGTGCATAGCTTCCGAAGGGGAGACTTTGAAGGTGACCATAGTGATATTCAGCAATGAGGTATGTAGCACTTTTTCTAGGATGAGTTTGCAAACTTAGTTGTCCGACCTCATAGGGGAGCAGAAAAGCCATTTTTGCTATCTACCACAAGGTGCTAGAAACAAATGATGCCATTGCAGCCTCTAGACTTAGTAGGGCCAGAGAGGGGGTGGAGGGCAGGACCTGATCTGGAGAACTATGCAATTTTCAATTTAAAATGTTAGAAGGGGTTCGGAAGAAGTGGTTCTTCTGGATATTTTTGCCTGGAGACCAAGAATAAAGGCTTAAGCCAGTGGAGTCAATTTTTGTTTAGTGTGGTTAAGTTATTTTTTCTTTTATTTATTTATGAAATCAACTGAGTCTGGGAGTAATTTTCCTCTGTGTTTCCAAATAAGGCTTGAAAAGGTTGTGCCCTAGGCTTTGCATTTTCTTGGCAGAGCTACTGAACACAGCTTTGTAGACCATTGAGGGAGGATGTATTTATATTTAATGCAGTCACATTTGATGGGTATTTGGGTGAAGGTTTTCTAAACAGAAAAAAAGGCCTGGGTGTACAAAAGATCAGAGAAGACACACATAGCAAAGGCTGAGAGAGGCACAAAGGAAGCCTGGCCTTCCACATTTGTTCTTCAAGTGCATTAAGGCCATTAGAGCACAGGGTAGGGAGTTTACTGCTCTCTGTTCACCCTAATGAAACCAGAAACTCTCGACAGTGGACAAAGCTATGTTTTTTCTTAGATAAAACAAAATTCTTCTATTGATTTGTTTTACATTTAATCTGAATAGATCAGATGTTTTAAAATGCATTTAATATGATGAAAGATTCACCATTTCATGTAGAAAAAAAGTCACAGGCAGCTGGGATCCTGTTGGCATGCCAGGGAAGCAGTTTTTTATTAGTGTTTTAATGACCCTCAATTAAAGACTATGGCACTTCCAGATTGCCAAGCAAAATGCCAAAACCAGAGAAGTCCCAAAGTCCCAGAAAATGTACCCACCTGCTGGTGTTGCATGCAGGCACCACGTGTGTGTGCTTTCTTTCCCATCACTGGCCAATTCCATGGCCAGCATGAAGAACACCGTGACAGGTCACCTCAGCAAATGTCACCAAACAACATTTGTTTTTTCTATCAGTTTGGTTCCATGAGGTGACTATCATAAAATTCTATCTGGGCTGGCTGTGTCTGTGTACAGTGTTCTGCCCGGAAACGGAGACTCCACAGCTGGGGAGTTAGCCCAGCATCCCCCCCAGACAGCTCTCAGTGAGCCCACACTCCAGGAAGGGACACTGCCCCTGACCAGCACCCAGTGGATCTGAGTTCCCAGGTTCTCTAGCTTCACCAATGATGAGCTGCAGATTGAGTTTAGGGGAAGTCATTTCCTGTGTCTGGGTCTACATTCTTGCTAAGATGAGGGGCAGGCAAAGAACGCCCTCTCAATCCCATTACTCTGCGAGTCTTCTCCCCTGGACCTTGATGCCCATCCTGACTATCAGCTTGTGAAATTATTAGATGCAGTGAAACACTTCATCTCTCAAAGCATTTGTCTTAAACTCCAGAGCTGAAAGGATTTATGGACATGGTCGTATCCAACACCCTCTCCCATCTCAGGCAGAAAAAAGGAGGCTCAGAGAGGTGACATGACTTAGTAAAGTGGTCCAGTTCCTCAGACAAGAGCTTGGAAGAGTCTGGCCAGTTGTTTACTCTTCACTAAAACCCCTGCCCCAGCCAGCATGGGGGTGGGCTTAGTCTGACATTTTGGTTTTCCCACAGGGGTTGCCCACATGAAGTGCAGAGCTGTCTCTGGGCATGAACAGCAGAACCGTCAGACCCTGGCTTATGAGATAGGGATTTTGTTGGGAAGTGACCACGGGGGTGAGCCTGAAGCTTAAATAATGTAGGGGGCCAAAGAATCCAAAGACTGCAGATACAAAATCAGGCCTAGGTCTTGGAAGGGGCCTGGAGCATTACGTGTCCTTAGTTCCGTGGTAAATCCATCTCTGTAAGTAGCTCAAGAAGAGAGCAAGAGAATTGGACCAGGAGACAGATCTGTCATCTGAATATGAAGAGTAATAATCTTTAGATATAAGTCCCTAAACCCTGAGAAAAGAAAGAGAAAATCAGCCCTAACAGCGGGATTGGCCGATGTGTGGCCAGGCAGGCATTCCTCTGCTGAACAAACATACAGGCACACAGAACATCAGACAAGCCCGTCTGGGATGTGATGGGTCAAGACAGAACCTGAACCACTCCATGCTTGTGTCTGAGCCCAGACAAAACATGAACATGGTCCAAAAGTGGCCCAACAATGACAACACGTCCTCCCATCCTGGCTAACATGAGCGATGCTGCTCCTTCACCCATCAGCTTCAGCTGGCTCTGGATCTCCCTCCTCACAGACCAGATTTACAAAAGTTATTCCTGCTCCCTGACAGGATCCAATCCAGAGCAAAGCGTTTCCCTCTGATGAGTACCTCTAACCTCTCTCACGGAGACACCCCACAATTCCCCACAGTGTGCGCTCTCTGCAAAGAGGACTAACACAAACTGCTCCACCTCAGGTGTGTCCTGGGGTCTTTGCCGAAAGTACTGATAACCCCGCAACCACTGTTGCCAAAGCCAGGAGGGGATGCCTTGTCCCTTCCCAATTATACCCTATGTTCATTTTAGCCTTATCCCACACTCTCAGAATAAAAAGAAAAGAAAAAAGGAAGAGGAGGGGAAGGAGAGGGGTGGAGGGGAAGGAGAGGGGTGGAGAGGGGGGCAAGGGGAGGGAAGGAGAAGGGAGGGGAAAGGAGGGGCGGGAGGGGAAAGAGGAAGGAAGAGTATTTCAAGGGAGAGGGGAGTACAGCTGGCCCTGGGCACTGTACCACCCTATCCACTTCCTGTCCAGCACCACCCACACCCAGAGAAGACCCCAGGGCATGCCTCTCCCCACTCTGACAGACAGCCCTGAACTTCCACCTCAGCCTTGGCACCTTAAAGCCTACCCAATTCTTGTGAAACCACCGTATGACTGGGAAGGCTGCCTGACCCCAGGGCTTTGGGAGACTCCGAGGCTAGCCCCAGCTCCCTGTCCACTCTACTCTCCCTCAGCTGTCAGGCTGCCCACGACCCAACTCTCCCTGCCCAGCCTCTCTGGGTGCGGCTTTACTCAGACCTTCTTCTGGATTTCTCAAGCATGCCTTTCTCACTAGACACCACGTCCAGTTTCCCTCGGCCACCCCAATCTCAGATCAGCACAGCAACCAGAACCCCAGCTGGGGTTAGAGCCTGGACGCTCTGCTTGCCTGCACACCTGGAGGCGTGTTTCCAACTAGTCCGATTCAGAAGTCAAATGGCAGAGGGGTGTAGAGGGTGCACCTCAGAGACCGCTAAGATTCAAATCATGAACTGTTGGGAAGTTCCTTAGCCTCTCTGTTCCTTAACGCTCCTACTGGGAAGTGGGTGATTGCTGTACCTTTTCTCAAGGGCTTGTTGTGTGGATTACATGAAATAATAAAAGGAGAATGTTTAGGACGGGGTCTGGTGTTGAGGAAGCACCCTCAATGTGCTGGTGGTTGGTACTGTTAGCAAGACTATTGCCAACCATTGTGCGTCCCTTCACAGATACTTGTCAGGAAATAGGTTTGAAGATCACGTAGTGCTGATGCTTTGTCTTCAGTCTCATCTTTCCCTCATTTTCTCCATAACCTCATCCTTGCATTGTTCAGGACTCATCCTGCCCTGTTCAATTTCTACTGCACCCAGGGGGCTGTCATGGACAGATTCAGTCCATCCAGATTCTGGACGTCCTGTTTCCAATTTCGATTCTGCCATACGGATGAGCACAATTCATCCTCACTTCTTTATGTCCCAAATTTTCCATCTGTGAAAGAAATGTCATTCCTGCCAAATACCTGTCCTCCCAGAGATGGGGCCAGAATGAAATGTGTCTGCTATACAGCGTGACATTTGGGAAGGAAAGGAGCCACAGAAGCAGAAAGTATTGTTTGTATGTGCAATGGGTTTGGGTTTTTGTTTTTAACAGGATGGATGTAACCTGCAAATACAATGAGAACAGCAGCCTTTTTACTACCATCTCATCCCCATGGGAGAACCCTGGCCCAATTCTAGCCTCTCTCCTCATGAGCCCTCCATCCATGACTTAGGCTGGGCTATGCCGTCGGTCCCACAGACTAGACGCTGGCAGCAGATCCCCCAGTTGGCTACTCTCGTCAATCTTGGCCATGAGACGATATGGATGATATTGAGAACATGGTTGAAAGTGCCCATCCTCCTCTCAGCAATCCTTAGTGTCACCTTCACACGGACTCATAGCCCTTACATCATGACATCTCACACAGGCTTCACCTGCACATCCTGAAATTCTAAAACCACTAATCTTTTCTGTTACAAATTCAATGTGGAGCATATTGCACATTTCCATTCCAGGAGGTAGAAAAATGCAGGGTGAGTAACCTTGATTCTCTAGAGATGGAAAGGTATGTGGGGCCAGATCCCCCAAGTCCTGGGTTACGTTTTCTACAGTTTAAAATGTACTTGCCAATTTGTCATCTGATTGTCCTGAGGTCAATGAAGAATCATTCAGAAACTACCCGCTTTTTTTTGTTTTGTTTTGTTTTTTATGGTTAGACAAATAGACTAACTGTTGCCCTGACCTCCCCCACCTTAAGCTCTTTCACGTAGCAACCCCCTTCTTGTTATTTCACACGGTGAATCTAATCAGAAAGAAACAGAGCCCCAAAGTCTAATTTTCATGGACACATGTTTGTTATTGGAGGGGCAGATTCAACGAGCATAAACAGCACCAACATCTGCTGAGGGGAGCACCACTCATCTTCAGTAGGGAGCACTACAGTGCCACTGAGTAAATGGTGGTTGTCGGCCCAGCAGTTAAGCCCACAAAAGTAGAGCCTGCCACCTTCATTCAGAGGGTGTCTGGGCTACGTGCACTTCCATTTCTGAGAGGTGAGGCTCTCCTGATTGCAGCGGTAGGAGTGAGCGGGAGGTTTGCAGTTCGCAATTATTCTAGAAATCACTTTACAAGAAGATAAAGCAGCACATATGGAAAGAGCCAAAGGGTTTCCTCCAGCCACGCCATTCACGATTCTGGACTTGAGCAGGTAACTTAGAGGTACATCCTCCAGTGTGTCTCTGGAATTGACACAACTTGAGCTGGTTTCACTCAGGTGAACACCCCCTGGTGACCACACAGCTGGACTGAACTGATGAGAGAAATCAAATAAAGGCAATGAGGAACAAAAGGGGGAAAGGAAAGGAGAAATCAAGTGGATGAAGAGTAGAAAATGGGAAGGAATGAGAAGTGTATACTCCTTTTGTTATAGCAAATAAAACTCATTCTGCCTAAGAACTTACATCTGGGGCCCACACAGAAGTTTGAAAAGGGGCCCCTGGCTCTTAGATCAGTGGCAGACTTAGCAGCTCGCCTGGAAGCATCTCGGGTCCCTCACTCTGAGGTGCTTTCATGCCTACCTTTCTAGGTTCCTGTCACCCCCTTATTATTTGTACCTCTTAGTCACAAAAGCATGCTATCTGGCAATGGTGGGAAACAAATCTGTTAATGGATTAAGAATGGAGAGTGTATTTTGTTCCAACCCTCTAAAAATCAATACAGGGAATATAGTAATATTTATTAATGTAATTCATGGTGTATTAAGAGTAGCCTTTTATTTTGGTTTGGTTTGGTTTTTTTGTGAGAAGCCCTGTGTTTTATGGGACTTCTGCTGGGATTCCCTTATCTGCAAATTAGAGATTATTAATTTTTTTTCCCACTTCACACAGCATTTTACACCTTGCAGGGACTGGGGATGAAAAAGAGAACAAACCACATGATTCCTAATCCCAACCATCTTGGAAAGCAGATGTTGGAAAGCTTATGTCCAGGGCACTATTTTTCACACAAGATATTGCCCTGGAATATAAATAAACAAGAAAGTACATGAGAGCGAAGCTTTTCTGCTGAAGCCAGGGAGCAGCCAGACCTCCAACTTGGGCAGTGGGGTTCCCCTCCTCTCTCCAACTCCTTTAGGATTTCCCAGGAGCGGTTTGCAAACCACCAGTCTGTTCACAACAGTGCTTTGGAACTGGCATTCTTTCTTGTCTTCGTTAGGAATCTCAGCCTTGCCCTCACCAGGTATGTGCTGTCCGAACACCAATCATCTTCACTGCCCTCGTTTGTAGAATGAGGTCGTTGGATTAATCAATCTCCTAGATCCTATATCTTTCATTTGCAAGTGACTGAAGCCTCATCAAATATCTCAAGCAAAAGAAAACAAACGAACAAGATGGGGGGAGACTTATTGGTTCATGTACCTAATAAAACCCAATTTAACAAGCATATGACTTTGTTAAATTAATATTTGTTTATGTCTCTATGTATTAATATTTGTATATATGTATGTTTGTACATATTTGTATTTGTATATATCTGTGCATGTATGTTCTTAGATAACATGTAGTTAATAGCTAATACTGAACTTGAAAATTTTACAACTGTAGAACAACCTTGTACCAACAACTCCCCAGACTGCAGCAGTTTCTTCTGACTTTGCCCAAGGAGGCACTATATAGATAGAACATACCAGAAGAGAACCCTCACATGACAAGTGTCTTCACCTTGACTCATCTCAGAATGCTCCAGAATGCCTGTCCTATCAAACAAGAATTGCAATTGTAGTGGTTCCCTGGCCATCAGATACCTCTGCACCCCCAGCTCTTACACTGAAAGACCCTCACTCACAACTTTAGGTCTCAGCTTCTCTTGGCCCCAGTCCCAACACACCCTACAGGGTGGTCCCCAGAAGCCATCAGAGGTGAGCATGATTGCACCCAGGTGCTCACACAGGAGTTCTTGCACAGACAACTTGAGTGCCAGGCAGCACCACACACAAGGAAAAGCCCCACTCTAGCTTCCCGTACCTGGTCATTGTCACCACCCATGAGGTCAGACCCTGACCCAGCCACGAGGACACAGAGTCAGGGAGAGCGGGGCTGAGTGGCAAACCCACCATCCCCACCATGTGCTATGCTCTTGGGAGTTCAATTCTTTGTAAACGTGAGTTGTGAACTCTTCCTTAGAGGATTATTCTGAGAATGCGAAAGAGCGTGTGTAGTGTGTCTGGCACAGATCACACTCAGTAACTGATGGTACATGCATGGGAGGATGGATCCCTCTCCTCCAATTCCAGGAAAATGTCTGCTACTTCAAAACCTTCTCCTACAGTGGATCTCAGCTCAGCCTCAAATATTTCCCTAAGCCAGTGGGTGTCTGGACTAGCAGCATCAGGGCCACCAAGGATCCTGGTAGAAATGAAGATTCCCCGGGGCCACCTCAGACCTGCTGAGCGGGTGGGGCCGCGCCATCAGGTTTTAGCAAACTCAAGGTGATCTCAAGTTTGAGAACCTCTACACCCCAAGCACCCTCTTATAATTCATACAAATTCTAGGAGCTGGAAGGATGTCTTTCCAAGGACATCTGCTCTGCTTGTCTGTGGATACCTGTCATTTCTTTCTCTTCCTGCGGAAACCACAGAAGGCAGCCGTCGTCACGAGACCAAAAGCAGGATAAGCAAGGCTCCAAAAAGTCCCTTGCTCACTTTTCATCAGCATGGACCACCTTGGGCCTTGTATCCAAGGAAAGTATAAACTGTTTATTTACATTTATAAAGCATTCATCTCCATAGTACTTGGCATTGTAAAAGCAACACAATCATACTTGAATGAAAATCTGTTCCTCAATGTTTTAAGCCTCCCTAGGAGTTGGGTCAACATCATTTCATAAATAAAAGATTAATCCGCTTTCCAGAAACCCTCCCAAGAATAGTCAGAGCTGAGATAAACATACTTTGGTTTCTGGATCCACAGCAGTGGGTCCTGCCTGGTGGTGCCCCAGCAGCAGATGGTATGAGGCCACAAGTTTGCTGGGAACCTTGTCTTTTTGTTAGCTTGGGCAATGCTGTCTGTCAGCAAGCAACCAGTCAATTAGATTCCTGTAGGGAACATTCAACTGCCTCCCTGGTTTTGTCTTCTCCACACACTATATGACAAGGGAGGAAGCAGACAAGGAAAGGCTTCTCCCTGCATCTGCAGCCAGAGACTCTTGAACTGAGGGCTGACATGTTCTCATCTCACTGCAAAGCAGCTGCCCTGTCCCCGTGGAGCTGCCTGGGATCCAACACCACCACCGAGCACTCCCACTACGTGGCAGTCACTGTCCCTCAGAGGTACAGGGACTCCTTACTGGGGCCGGCCCCCCCCCATCTCTGTTGTCCTTGTAAAAACTGAGCGCACTACCCTCCTTGCCCTAGGAGTGTTGCAGAAAAGCAGCGGGGACCGAGAAACTCAAGCGGCACGCAGAGATCAGGGAGAACACAGCTTTTCCTCAACATTTTTGGTTCCCTGACCAGGAAACCCAACTGTGCTGGCCCCTTGCGCCACCGGTGTGGGGCGAGAGGCGGGCCACAGGGCGATGGGAAGCCCGAGAAGGGTGTAGGCGCACCCCGCCGATTTTGGTGGACCCCGAACCGGACCTTCCCCAGGTAGCCACGGCCTGTGTTTCCCCAGCTGGACCTACCGAGAGAGAGACCGGGAACAACCAGCCGGATCCTCCCCTCGGACCAGGTAAGCCCTGGGGCCACTGTCCAAGTCAGTCCTGTCCTATGTAACAGGGGAGCCTGATCACCTCCCGGTAGGTTTTTATAACCTACCCAGGCAGGGACACCCTTGGGAAGGTGTCTACCCGGTGTGATTGTGTGAATGCCTGATTGTTTGGTTCCATTGCCTTGGCTACGGAACCTGAGTGGCTTCACCCGGAGTCTCGCGGAGCGTCATTTGGCATAATGATCATCTACTCCACGGAGTGGCCTGGTCCAGGGATTATACCGATAGACCTTAGTCAAGACGCTCCTAAGCTCCGGTGAGGGACGCGAGCAGGACAGCACCTGAGTGAATCCCCCCCACCACCACCGTCTGCGACATCCTACACTACGGGAGGGAAGCAGAGTAAGCCCACAGTCCTAGACTGCATGTTAAAATTTTTAAGAAGGGTTTTGGTGGAGATTATGGAGTCTGCATGACCCCAGGAAAGTTAAGAACCCTCTGTGAATTGCAATGGCCCACTTTTAGCGTCGGCTGGCCGTCAGAGGGGACCTGCTGCCAGGCTGGAGAGTTGGGTCTGGAGTGACGTGAGTGAGTCTGCGACCTGCTCCAGGTCATCATCGATTTCTTGAGAAAGTTTGTAGTAAAAGTTGATAGAAGTCCCAAGGCCGGAGGCACCAGTGGCGGTCGCCCTCCAGAACCGCGAGCCCTAGACCTGCTCACGGCTGAAAAAGGTGGGATCTGTCTCTTCCTCCAAGAAGAATGTTGCTACTACGTAAACCAGTCTGGGGTCGTCGTTACCAAGGTCCATGAGCTCCGGGAACGCATACAGCACCGCCTTGAGGAGCTCGCCTCCTGGGGGTTTGGCTCTCAGTCCTGGACTTCCTGGCTCCTCCCTTTGGCGGGTCCCTTACTCTCCATCCTCCTCCTCGCTACCGCCGGCCCGTGCATCTTCAATGCCCTTGTCCGCGTCATTGAAAACACCGTCTCCCGTCAGACCACCGCCTGCATCCTTGCCCTACAGGGCTACCACCCTCTCAGTTTAAATGATGATCTTTAGGGTTCCCCTTCCGATCATCCACAGGAGGGACATGTCAGAGCAGTTTTTTCCCTGGGAGCACAGTCGTTAGGAGCTTTCCCGTCCCGCTCCCTCCTCTGATATCTTGTAAAACCAGTTTTCCTGCGGACACAGCCGTTATGGGTTTTTCCACCAGAGCAGTATCTAGCGATCACAGCTGTTAGGGACGGACTTCCCGGGCACCCCGGCCAGCTTTAACCAATCCCTTAGCGTCGCAATAGCAATGGCGCGAACCCCCCCCCCCCCCCCAGAAGCCTAACACTATAAAACAAAACACCCGACCCCAGCAAGTGCTCAGTCTTTTGGGAATGACCCCGCTGAGCCCGCCGGTGAAATAAAGCTGTGTTCTCCCTGATCTCTGCGTGCCACTTGAGTTTCTCATTTCCGCCGCTTTTCCGCAACAGGAGGCCCCGAGTCTGACCCCACGGGGTGACCACCAGAGGGAAGCTCACTGCAGAGCTGCCACCAAAGCTGTTTCAGTAGCTATTTCCTCTGCTCACCTCCAGGAGTCCGAAGTGCCCCCTCCTTTCCTGCACTAGAACGAGGCGGCCTTGGAACACAGTGGCCCCAGGTTACATCCTCTTCCTCACCAGCTCTGAGAAGCTGGGGGTCCTGGAGCAGCCCCCCAGAATTCCGAAGTGGCCAACGTCCTTTTCCCACGTGCCAAGCCACCCCCACCCCAACTAAAATTGCTCCAACAGAGAGAACATGCTGCTTCTCAAGCCCCCTGGTCCAGCCACACAGGCATCCATGCCCGCCTGTGCCAGTCTCATTCCACACACCTCTAGCTCTTCAAGGAATACGTCCTAAAAGATTATCTTTGCTGCATTCCCACCGCAATGTCCCCTGACAGTGCCGGGTCAGAGGCAGAAGACAAGAGACCAGCGCAGTGTGGGTTCTGGTGGCTCACGGTTATGAAAATGCGGCATAAACGGTACCTTGGAAATTAGGTTTTCTGCTTTTTCTCATGGTCACTCTCCCCACTCCACATTTGGAAACAAGGATTAAACACCTCTTCACCACAGATGCCTCCTCTGCTCTTCTCCTGGTTTGGAATTGGGAACCCCAGTTGAGGGTGTCCACAGCCCAGGCCAAGACACCCCGCCCCGGGCCCGGAAAGAGGGTCAGAAACACCAGCAGCAGCACACATCAGGTCTTGTCCAGTTTGCTTTGCTCCCTGAAAGGAAGCCCAGTTCTTTCATTAAGAAAAACTTCCCTTAAAAGCAAAAAGCTCCTCTTCACCAGGGCAAGCAGAGAAAGGAAACCAGTGAACAGTGCAGGGCTCGCTGGGTCATCCAGCTAACAGCAGGTCTTTCAACCGTGCTCCCCACTTCCCGCTTACCCCTCCTCCCGACCCTCTGCTCATCACAAGTGCCGCTGATTTCCTTCTGCATGTTCCAGTCTGTCCCTGCATCCTGGGCTAGATGTGGGGATGGAATGGAGGTCTGGCAGACGTACAGACAGGTATGGTGGGGCGATTCATCAACAGCCACAAGTAGTCATATGTACCCACAGCCCTTGATCCGTGCTATGAAGAAAAACTGAAGGCCGTGACAAGTGGCAAGCAGGGAACCCACCCCCCAAGCTTGGTGTCAGAACTTGGTGGTCCCCTAATTAAACAAGCCGATCTGTATCCTGAGATCAATGGGCCATTACTGAAGGTTGGAACCAGAAGGAGGTGTGATCGGCTCTGCATTTGGGAGAGATGTGTCCAGCCACCATGGGGAATGGAGAAAGGCAGCGGGAGAAATGGAGACTCCATCAGAGGCTATTTCAACACGCCAGGGAGTGATAGAGGCGGAAGCACAAGATGGGGAGAAGCAGGGAGGCCCAGAGCCATCTGGGGGTCCTCTCCCTCCTTTCTCCACTGCAAATCTGGACAGAGGAATCAAATACACATTGTTTCCTAATGAAACTGAGGGCAAATATGTAGGTGTTTCCAGTTCTTCTAAAGTTGAATTTTAGAATCATAATGTTTTAGACACGAAACACCATCTAGAAGTGGTTCTCCACTCAATTGACCAATGTCCCTTCTTTATGACAATATTTGGTAATGGCCCCTTTACTGTCTTGAAATGAAAGTTAAAAATATAGCATGTTCCTACAGCTATAATTTAAGAAATATATAATACTATAATATAAATTAAAAAATGAAAGTAATCCACAGTAAGATAACATGTGTGCCCAGACCCACGTGTGCTAAAGACATAAAGAATTTGCACGAGTCTGTGTGTGGAATCACTGTGGCTGCGCTGACAGCCGTGCAGGAGCCACTCTGCTCCCACTAATGTTCTGCAGTGATGAGTGACAGCTCTTAAATCCCAAACAAAGTACAACATCTCCTCAATTTCTAATGCAGCTGCATTCTTGGGGAGAAAAAAATGAGTATATATTAAAAGTGTGCAAAGATGCCTTATGTGTGTGTGTAAGGTGGGGTTAAGTTTTAAGTTCAGCTAATGACCCACTGATTCTACATGAATGTCTGGCAGGATATTTAAAAGTCACGTGGGATGCAGAGCAAATCTGCTTTTCAACAGCGCTCTACACTTTCTCAGAGTTCTGGCCCTGCTGAACTCCACCCACTATATGCCATTTCAGCTCACCCCACAATCATTAGGACTCCCC